>NC_133658.1:809577578-809821503 GCF_037893015.1 Macrotis lagotis | reverse complement strand
GGAGACCTGACACAGGCTCTGCCCTGAGGACCCTGCCCATTTTATGATCTCCTCATCCGACAAAGTGCTAAGCTTTGTCAGCACAGCAGAATTAAAGTGGGATGAAGCATACTGAGAAGCATGCCCCCACTGTTTTTCATCATTGCTTTTTATCTCATAGTGATGTCAAATTTGACCTCTTCAATGAAGAGATGACCCAACTCTACCCATATTCTCTAAGTCCAATCTCTTCAATTATATTCAACCCCTTAATTATCCTAAAAGATGTAAAATTCTCAAGAATTAGAACAGTGTTTTGCAATTGACATATTGCTTTCCTCAATCCAATGAGCAAGACAATGCAAATATTCTGCATCCATTTCCATCTGGAGACTCTTTGAGAACAGTAGTTTCAACAACCTTGGGAGATAGATACTAAAAATGTATATATCCCCTTTTCAGCAGTAAGAAACTAAAGAGTTAAAAGATTAGCTTTGTCTATGATCACATAGCTGATTGCTGTCAATAGTATAATTCAAACTCACATTTTCTTTCTACATATTAGCTGTCTATTCAATTTTGTATGTTGATGGTGAGTCAAATCCAAGCAATATATGGGTGATGGGAAATAATACGTTAGTTAAACTCCTCTTGAAATAGAGGTTTTGGGAGGAGAACTTTGCTCCACACTAATGAATACTCTAATTAGAGGGTCCAAAAATGACATGGCAGTGCTTGCCGGGCATTGGTGGTGCAAGATGATGCCTCCCTGATACAGGAGAAAGAAAAACCAATTCAAGGCCAAGAGATTTCTGCAGTAGCCAGATCATTACTAATAGTCCTGTTTCCTATCAATAGGCCATGGAGTTGAATAATTCTGGTAAAGGCAAGTTAAAAGGATTCCTTATATAGCATGCCCCTCACTATAATAAACATAATTGTACAATTCATGCCAATAACCACTTGGTTGGTTGATGTGGTCTTCTTTGATACTGAAGGATAATGACTACTAGTGCAAGAGGCAACTGAAGGTTTAATGATTATGTGTGAGTAACAAAACTAATAAAACATCTATAATGATGAACTTCCTGATAATGACATTTTCTAAAGGTGAACATATTGATAACGGAGTTGAATCCAAGCAGTGCATAGGATGGGAAATGATTTTTTTAAACCTCTGAATCCTCTTTAAATATGCCATTGTGAAGCATGCTTTGATTTTCTCTCCAGGCTTCCAATAAGAACAAGGATTGAAACCTAGGTCCTCTGATTGCAGTTCCAGCACAAATACTTTGGTTTCACTATCATCTCAGACTCTTGGTAACTGCAAGGCAATAGACAAAAACTAACCTCTTGATCTTTTCGTTTTTCCTTCTTTAAATGGGATATTTATAGTTTTAGCATCTATTTCCCAAAGGTTGAAAGTACTGCCCATATCACAAAGGACTACATATATCTAAGTTATTATTGAAAATCCTAAAACAAATAAAAAGAAATGCTAATGACTACTTGGCTAATGTGAGTTATTTGTTACTACTGTAGCTGGAGAGTTAAGACTAAATGATCAAAGCAAAAAAATCAATATTTACACATAATGTGTTGGTTTGAAAATAGATTACTTGTCATAACTTGTGACCTTAAAATCATATATCTTTTAAATGAAAAACAGTTTATATATGTATTATATCTATATATGTTTTATCTATCTATGTTATATTTAGTAATGAATACATATTTCTTTTGATCTAAACTGCAAAAGATTTTTTTTTGATCTAGACTTATTAAATTAGTATAAATTAGTGTAAGGAATTCACAGTAAGAAAAGTCTCTTTTCTAATGCAAATCAACTATTCTGCTACAACTTATCTTAGAGAGTTGCCTGGGATACTGAAAGTCAAAGTGACTTGTCTATGACCACAATGATGATATGAGGTTATACTCAAACCGTATGTTCTCCTGAATTTAATTCGGGATTCCCAACTTCTATACCACAATCATTCATTCAATATCTCTTTCTCTTTCTGTGGTTCTCACTTTCTATCTCACTATCTGTTTTTCTCTTTGTATACCCCTACATATCATCTACTCACATGTTCTTTTTGAGTGAATAATTTTTATTTATTTTTTGTTTTTACATTTATTTCAAGTCAGGCAAATTATTCATTTTTCTTATCATTACACTCCTTGTCACTTTAAATACAATTTTCTTATTCTAAACTTTCTCAAATGGGTAATCAACTCATCATTAGGGGATATAGGACAGCACTTAACATCTCTGAGAGAGAATATAGTAATTATTCACATTATTTTCTTCACCAAATTACTGTGAGAAAAGCAATTGGCAAATTATAAACATCTGAAAAAAATGAAGTTCTGATTTAGGAAGGAGGGTTTCTATTTGGGTCTAAAACATAAGAAAGACAATAATGGAAATCTTTATTTCACACTTTTAAGTTTACAATGTACTTTTCATGCATTGTTCCCATTTTGCACTTGGGAAAACTGAGACTCAGAGGAAAAAAAATCTAAAAAACTGTTGTCAGTATCTAAGCCAGATGTAAATATAAATAGAACATTTCTTCAGTGTAAATAGAACATTTTTTTCAATGTAAATAAAACATTACTTTGATCAGAATTTAGCAGTTAGTAAATTTTTATTAAGAATAAATTGTCACAAGAGTGCTTTGTGGGGTGGCTAGGTGGTGCAGTGGATAGAATGCCTGTCCTGGAGGCAGGAGTACCTGAGTTCAAATCCAGCCTCAGACACTTAATAATAATTACCTAGCTGTGTGGCCTTGGGCAAGCCACTTAACCCCATTTGCCTTGGAAAAATCTAAAAAAAAAAAGAGTGCTTTGTTAGTGCTAGGGGAGTTATAAAGAGGAAGAAAACATACATTTATTAAGCACCCACTTTGAAATGGACTATGTTTTAAATATTTTACAATTATTGTCTAATTTGAACCTCACAAAAACACTGTGAGGTGGGTACTGCTGTTATCTCCCATGCTACATTTGAAAAATTTGAAACTGACATTTTTAGTGATTTGTCTAGAGTCAGACAATTTGTAAATTTTTGAAGCTAGATTTGGCTTTCAGTTTTATTGTCTTCAGGGACAACCATCATTCTATGCACTGTACCACTTAACTTCCTTGATCATGAGAATACTTCAGACAAGATACAGTTAAATGTTAGGTAGAATATATAGCAAAGTCTCATGAAATTGTTGTCCAGTGAAGAGAAGTGGGTCAGATGATAACAATTATAAAGATTATGAACTTGAAGGACAAGATCTCCAGGAATGATACTAATAGTTTTGTCAGCTTGAAGGACATTCAATTGTAGAGTAACTTAAAGATCTTTCCCTGAGTTATTTGTGCATATAACCTTATTTAAAAAATAATTGTGTTAAGGAAAGGTATATGTATCATTTTTCTCAAATGTGCAAATGTCATAAATCTGGGAGAGATATCTTACAAGGCAATAAGAATTCAGAAAAACCTTGACAATCGGGCCATATTTCAAAAAAATACTACTTAGTAGGACTAATTATATAAATTCATTGTAATGGATTCTAAAGAAGCAAGTAACAAGAAATCAAAAGAAATTTCACAAATTCAAAAAAAGGAATAGAGAAAACTACACAATAGTTTGCATAAGAGAAAATCTGGGCATTTCATTGGGTTTCTAACTGAAAATCTCTTCTTCCTCTATAATTCTGAGGTTCTGCAGACTCAATAGGAAGTTAAGGCTTACTTATCTTCTAGGATAACCTTTTCAAATTACAGATAAATAACTTGACAGCTAGATAAAGGAAGTGACATATCTGTGACTACTTGATAATAATTAAACTGTGATTCTAGGATAAATAAAATAATTCCTGTCTTATGCTGTAGCTTCCCACTTGGAATAGGGATCATGCATAAATAAATGCCTCTTGTGTATACATTAGGTAGGTTCAAATTAAATGATATCTGATGCCCTAAGAATTCTTACTCATCAGACTGAGAAATGCAAATGTCCATAGAAGATGCTAGCATTTGAGGTAGACTTTGAATGATGGAAGAAGGATAAGAGGCAAAAAAGGAAAGAGAATACAGGGATAGATATTATCATGAACAAAGGAATGGAATTGACAGAGCTTTGATAATTTGGATTACAATGCCTAGTTTAGTTTTACTAGAGCATAGCGAGCATAGAGAGTTATTTGAATTAAGGATGCAAAGAGAAGATGGCAGCCAGGTCCTTGTGTTCTGGTTCCAAACAAACAAGCAATGACATTATTTTGATAGCATCCATTCTTTTCTTAACATTGAGAATGTTTTTGCCATATGGGAAAAAGTTCCCAAGTCATAAAATCATAGGTGCTAAATAAAACAGTGAACCAATGCCAGTTGAAAGGATAACACTTGATTTGTGAAGCAGCGCCTTACACACTCCTTCCAGAAAACACAAAAACTAAGACAGCCTATATAAGCCATTTTAGAGAATTGTTCTAGACACAAATATGACTCACTGTCATACACTCCTAAATAGATTCACAGTCTGCATTTTAATCAATCACCTGGAAGGCAGAACTTTCAAATTCCTTGTAAAAGAGGAATGATAGTAGGAAGAACAGGACATAATTTGGAAGCCTGTTGACCAATTACTGTCAAAAAATGAGATAGAAGCTATAGGCTTATGCAGCCATTGGCATTCCAATGGGCCAGCTTGTGAGAGCACAACTAACAACCTTCTCAGTCAGTGTATCCATGCCATCTTCCCTTTCTGGCTTTGCCTGACAGGTCCCAACACAATCTTTTCCTCTCTGAGGCAAACTAAAAGATTACCCTCTCAAATGTTATAATGCTGCCTAAAAAAATAACCTAAACAGGCTCTTGTGGCTACTGTCCTGATTCTTTTTAGGTCTTTTAATGATAAATTGTAGAATTTATTATTTTATCATTTTCTTCCAATTTTTCTAAACCGAAGATTAGTCAAACTAATCTTTCTTCTGAGACATTGAGCAATCCTACTCTGCTCGCAGGGAGAGGAAAAAACTTGTTTCTCAAGCCCTAATTTTCACAAGTTGCTCTCTAGGGGTACAACACATAACCAGGAGGATAGAAGGTTAAGATATCATATAACTAGAGCTTTTCTCTTCTTCACGCCATTTGGAGGACACATTGAAAGTACTTCATAAATGCATTCCTACTAACTAATAACATTCATGCTTATATGCAGATAAAATAATCTTACTTTTCCCCCATAGCCTATGGGACTTTCCATTTATAGACTTCTTTTGGGAATGAAGTGCCACATTACTGTCTATAATAATTTACAGAATCTCAAAATCTCAGATTATGAAATGATCTTAGAGGTCATCTAGTATGACTTGTTTCTTTCCAAGATTTCTCTCTTATAATAATTGGCAATTCAGTCTTTTTCTGGACTTCTCCATTGTTAGGAGTGCCAGTGTTTCCACAGCCAGTTTATTTCATGTTGGATGGGCTTTGCAAAAAGAATCTGTTATAAATGAGTGAGGTTGATTCCAGAATTTGGAAGCTCTGGTTCAGGTCCCTGTTTTTTTTTTTTTTTTAATACAGCCTAGCTATGTCACCCAAACTTTTTTTTTTTCTTTCTTTTTAGGTATTTTCAAGGCAATGGAGTTAAGTGACTTGCCCCAGGCCACACAGTTAGGTAATTATTAAGTGTCTGAGGTCAGATATGAACTCAGGTACTCCTGACTCCAGGGCTGGTGCTCTATTCACTGAACCACCTAGCCGCCCCCCCCCAACTCTTTAAGACTGTAAGTTCCCTTTAATACTGAGAGGTTAAAGGATTTAATCCAGATCACGCAATTTTCAGAAGAAGGAGGCAGGAGGGATAGAAAATAAATGCTTGACAACTGAAAAAATAATTTTGCAGATTTTAATATTGATATTCAGTTGGTTTGTTATGTTGCAAAGCCTCATAGTGTTTATAAATTCAAAATTCTATCACTTATGCTTCTGTCCAAACCACTAATAAACATGTTGAGCATTACAGGGTGAAGACATTCCCTAGGACACCTCAATAGTATTCTCCAGGTTTTTAAAGACTCATTATTTACTTCTGTTGGGTCTAATTTTTCAGTTATTTTCCTATAAATGCACATTTAATATCCATCAAATAATTTAATTGTACTATGATGTAGTAAATTTTTTGAAACCTAGTACTTTAGCATATTTTCAGAGATAGCAATAATAAATATACAAAGTGCTTTCCTATTTACTAAAATCTCACAGCAACAGCTTTGAAATAGTTTTTTTGGCAGAGTATCTAGAACTCTGATTCCATCAATGTGGTGAATATCTGATATGGAAATTCACTTGAATGATTTCATTTGGACAGCTCTTTATTTATTTTTGTAACTTGTAATGTATTAGATAATTGTCTTTTGCATTGAGAATTGCTACTGGTCACAATATCCAGTCAGAGACAAAACTTGAAAATACATTTTTCTGACTCCAAGATTGACTCTCTACCCACTTCACTATTCTACCTCTTTTATACATAGCCAGGGCAAAATTGTTCTTATTTTACAAATGATGAAAATGGACATTATAGACTTGTCCCTGATCACACAGCAGGAAGTTTTAAAGCCAGGACTTGAAGTCAAGTCTCTTCATGTTCAATATTCAAATCCAAATTCTTTCCTTTGTAAATTAAAATTCATGTAAATCAATTTGTGCCCTCAGAGGTTTGGAACTTATATAGAGGAAATTTATCCTCAGGTACAGGTAAACTACATAATCTTTCAGATTCTATTTATAGCTGAGATTCCATGATTATGTGATGTATCTGTTGGTCATTTCTACCTTATTGCCTTTACCATTTTTCCCCACCTGGAATGTCCTTGTCTTTCATTCTGTTTCTTCACTCTTACTCTTATCTGCTTAGTTATGGAACCTATTCTGTTCATTAGGCTCTCTTTCTGCCTCTTTCTCTTCCCACTTTAGTCAACTTCCATTCAGTTGTCAAATAGATTTGTCATCCCCTATTCAATTAACTGTGGCCTACAGGATTAAATGTAAGTGCTCCTTTACCTTTCAAATTCCCTCATAACTTGATCCCCACCACAATTCCAGGTTTTTTTTCAGAACTTATACTTCTAACAAGTACTCTGTAATCCAGTAACACTAATATCTTTTCAGTTCCTTGAACTAGGCACTGTTTCTCCTAATTCTGCCTATTTTTACAGGCCTCTTTGCCTAGAATTCTCTCTCTTCTTTTTCTCTACTTTCTAATATTTCTGTATCTTTTCAAATCACAACTAAAACCCTACCTTCTTGCAGAAGGTTGATTTCCCCTTAATGTTACAACCTTCTCTCTAATGATTATTTTTCAATTTATCTGATTATATAGCTTGTTTGCACATAGTAATTTCAATGTTGTTTTCCCCCACTAGACTGTGAGCTCCTTGGTAACATAGATTTTTGTCTTACTTTGTCTTTTCAGAGCTTAGCATATTGCCTGCCACAAGGTAAGCATTTAATAAACATTATTTGACTGACTTAGTAATTTTTATCTCTCCATGATGTTAATTTATGAACCAATTAGTGTATTAATTCAAGTTAACAAGCATTTGTTAAGCACCTTCTATGAATCAAATCCCAAGCTAAGTGTTGCCTAATTTGTAAGCTCCTGAAAGTTTTATCACCTTCATTCTAAGGATGGATTGGGGATTGAACCAACTCAAACAAGTGTCAGTGAAGTTTCTGATTCACTAGGTGATTAATTTCATTGAATTGTTTAGGGGGAAAGGCAACATAATATAAACTAGTGGATAAAACACTGAGTTTAGGAGTCATAGGATGTAGAAATAGAGGAAATTTTGGAATATATTTAATCCAAAACATTCATTTTCTAGTTAAATAAATTGACATCCATAAAGGGGAACTGATTTGCTTGGAACCTGTGCTCAAATCCCAACTCTTTTCCTTGACATCTGTATTACCTAGAACAAGTTAAATTCCTCTCTCTGGGTTTTAATTTTCTTTTTCATTTGTAGAATGAGGAGATTAGATTATATAGTCTTAGATCTCTTGTTGCTTTTAATCTATGATTCTCAGCAGCAGAGATTAAAAATGAGTATGAGTTCTATTCAAAGTCAATTCAATTTCTACAACATACTGATGTCAACTCATTATTATTGAATAAATATTCAAGCTTATTATGGTGACTGAAAATATAGATTTGTTTATTTCAAAAAAATTGAGAGGATACAAGATGAAAAAATATTTTTCATTTTCATGGGTTGAATGTTCTAATTGTGTTTGGTGTCATTAGAAAGGAGTAGATGAAAGGATGCACATTTATTCTCTTGAGGGAAAACTACTAATTGCTGCTAAAAGAGTAGCTATTAAGAAGCATAAATCATCTTTGCTCATATTTCTGAGTTCTATATCTCATTTGGGGGACTTAATAATTAAAGGAGTTTTTAAGGATTATTATAAAAAGGAGAGGAAGAGGGAGCAAAAGATTAGGGACTTGGGAATTGTGAATCTAACCCTCAAAAGTGGCCAAGATATTTAGACTAAATCATACCTTCAGCACTTCAAAGTTTACAAAGAATTTGCCTCATTATAGTAAAATGTGGGATGGAGCACAAATATCAGTTTCACTATCTATGAAATGAGGACATTTGACCAGATAGTCCTCTTAGGTCCCTTCTTGTACTAAATCAATAATTCTTTAGTTCATTTTTCCCTAGGGAATGTGTAGGTCCACAAAGGTAGGCTGATTTTTCCTTTAGCAAAATAGTAAGTATAAGTGCCTTAATTCAAACCCATTTCTTCTGATTAGTCCAGTGGTTGGGTTTTTTTTTTGGTTTTGTTTTTTGGGTTTTTTTTCCTTACTGCACTCTGAAAGCACACAATGCATTTGAAATTGATCAGCTAGTCAGAATTTATTGAATATATATGATGTTCTTGTTGAAGATGAATAAAAGTAATTCTGTGTAGCTCCAGAGGACAAAACTAGCAGTAATGAAAGGAATCAGTCAATCAACTATTTATCTTTTTGCTATGTGCTAGAGATACTGTGGCTGCAAAGAGTGAGACTGAAAGAGTCCCTACTCACAAGAAGTTGATATTTGAATGGATTGGGGGAAACAGCATTATAGACATAAATTTACACAGCACAAATATAATCTTAACATATACAAATCTAGAAAAAGTATATAGCAGTCTATGAGGGATTATAGGAACAATTGGCAGGCATCAAGAAAGGTTTAATGTAGATTATGCTTCTTAGGAGAAGTGAAGGACTCTGAGGGGAAGCAGTGAGAATGAACATTTCATACTTAGGAAATAAGCCATGCAGATATGGGAGAGTGAGATTGATTTCAAATCAAGCTAGAATTCAGTAATAGTCTAACACAAAGAACACTGGTCTGGATTTCAGGAGACATTGGTTCCTTTCTTAGCTCTCTTTCTTATTAAATGTAACTAGTCACTTCACCTATCTTACTAAGGCTCACTTTCTTATCTGACAAATGGGAATAATAATGCTTGTACAATCTAAACATAGTTGCTTTGACAATCAAATTAGATAATATGTGAAAGGCTTTGTAAAAGATACATCTTGTCAAAAATATTGACATTCAAACAAAGGCAGTCCTTTGAAATTTTGAAAAATCACTCATGCTGTATGAGTAGTTTTTTGCAGTCTTTTTAACTCTCTGTTTAAAAATACGCTTTATGTCTTGAAATGAAGATCCAATGCAAGTTCCTTGAGGGGAAAGTCAGTCCTTATGCTTTTATCTGTTGTCCCAGGTCTTAGCACAGTTCTTAGTTCAAAGTAATTGCTTAATAAATGCATCTTTATTTAGAAAAAATGAAAATTCAATTCCCTTATTATTTATTGGAAATCTAAAAGAAAGACTTGATCAGAGCAATAAGTGCTGGATATTAGTGTACCTAAATAAAATTTACTCTCCTTGAGATCAGTGATGGCTTTTCATTTTTAATATTGTATCCTCTGGGTTAAGCATGGTATTTTGTACATTGTGGGTGATTAATAATTATTTGTTGAATTGGTTGGGAGAAATCATGTGCGGTTCCTGATTGAGAAAATAGGCAAGTTTCTTAACCTTTCTCAGTCTCTGTAAAATGGGAATAATACACTACATATTATACTGATGTCAGTTAAAAATGATTTCTTCCTCTACAACAGTATTATACCACTCCTCTAGTTGATTCCTTTTTATATACTAATGACCTTTTTAACTTTTATCATAGTGATCCATGAGCATATCTTATTTTCTCCTCCTAAATTTCACATTCCTTGAAGGTAAATTCCAAGAAAAGAAGCCATGAAGACATCTATTAACTCGACCATACAAATGTTATAACATGAATAGCAAATGAAAACAAATTTGATATTATAAGTATAGTCAGTAAGATTTGGAGAAAGTGTAAACCAATTTTTAATGGACGATTGTTAAATTTTCAGTTTGGAAATTTATACTTTGGAAATTAGCAAAAGTTACAATTCAGTGTTTGATTTATTGTTTTCCCATCAATTGAAAATATTGGAGAAAATGTTACTAAGCAGGATAAATTTAAATTTTATTATGCACATTTTTCCTGAGATCCAGTTGTTAAACATTTCCTAGCATGCCCCTGGATTAGCCTTATCACTGGAATATTTTTCAGGAATTGATGTCATAACAGTATGTAATTGATTATTGTCCTTTGCTCTGAAAGAGGAAGAAATAGAAACACTATTTTGGAGTTAAGTTATAGTGTTACTGATTACAGCTGATCAGACAATATAAGCTCAGAATGTTCTTCCAAAGTTCATAGTCCATACAAACATTTGAGGTAGAGATATCTCTAGAACTGTGCTGTACATATTTATTTTGAGCTATTGCAATTGTGTTTTTTTCATATAGCACAGTGACTTCTTTGATGTGGTCATGTCATGATGGACAGTGCTTTTCCAACATCTCCTATATTATACATTAAATTCCCAAGTTCTTCAGAGAGATCTTGAAAAATGTCCTTGTATCACTTCATATCAATTGGACCTGCAAGTTACAAGGTTGATGAGTGGGACCATAAAACAGTAGATAGATTTTATCCAGAAACAACTGCAAAAGTAACTTGATCATGGTTCATGGTTCCAGAACTAGAGGACTGGAAAAAAGGGAGTGAAATGTGTGCCAGGAACATCTCAATTAGTGTTTTAGATTGACATTCACCAAATTGAAGAGAAGGTCTGGAAAATGGGAGATCTTCCTGTTTATGGTGTTTGCTGTAGACTTCAAAGTACTTAAAATTTGGTAGCTCTTAAGAGGAGAGATTGATATAGAATTTAAGGAAGACATGGCTCAAGTAGATATGGAATGCATACTATAGAGTTTTGAGATTTAAAATTTGAGATGTTAGGAAGTCCTTGAAATCCATATAGAGAAGTTTTCACAATATAGTTAGTACAAAGGTATCTGGATCATGGAAATAATACAGTAAATGTGCTTTTAAGATTAGTTGGAAAATGGTACATAATAGGAATAAGCACACATTCAAAGTGGTTTAGTATAATGGGAAGAACACGATGGATTTAGAATGCAAGAGACTGGGTTTTAGTCAAGGCTACACATACACATATACACATGTATATGTATAAATGTGTTCATATAGAATATACATGTTGGGAAAAATGAAAGGAAAAGGGGAGATCAAGAGATGAGATGGGCAGATAGAATTATAGAAACAACAAACATTGAAAAATAATTCAGGATAGGAGGTTCTGACATGAGTGGTCCATGGGGTCATGAAGAGTTGTACAAAACTGAATGACTACCAACAACAATTGATATATATATGTGTGTGTGTGTGTGTGTACATATAGATAGATTGATAGATAGATAGATAAATAGATAGATAATTAGATAGGCAGACATGTCTAGGGAAAAATAAATGGAACTGTGAGCAGAAAGATAGAGAGACCAGAAGGTGATAGAACAGAGGCAAAATGAAAAGACAATCAATTTTATGCAGTGATAGTGGTCAATGATCCTTCTTGAAGAATTTTATAACATTAGACATAACAAACCATTTATCATTTCTTTAGGAAGAAAAACTAAAAGAAAGCTTGGAGAAAACATGTGCACATACATCTAAGTTTGCATGTGGGTATAAGCATTCATATATATATATGTATGTATATATATATATTTAATTAATATAAATATAGATACACATGCACAGTAAAGTCTTATCTCACTATTCTCTGGCAAATTAGCAAATGTCCTTTCCTATATCCAGAATCTCTCATTTCCACTGCAGAATGCCTTCATGTTCCCTTGCAATTATTTCCTAAATTAGGATGATAATTATTAAAGTCATCCTATCAATTTGTTTTGCCTTATAATGATTTTGGAAAGGATATTTTCACTCATAGATGTTCACATTATCATCCTAACACCACAGGAGAGTTATTCAGTACAGGTGTTATAACCCCATAAAACAGATGAAGAAACGAAGAATCAGTTGGGTAGTAGCTTATCAAGAATATAAGCTACTTTTCCCATTGCAGCATACTACCTTTCTAGCCAAATCCTCTGCAGATCACCTACCTTGCAACAAAAACCTTCTATCAGTTTTAGAGCAGAAACTAAGACAGTCCTAATTTTCTATCTGTATCCCCAGTGCTAGGCACACTGTTTTGCACACTGTAAGGATTTAATGTTTCATTCATTCATTCACTCATTCATTTATTCATTTAGTTTGGCAAGGTCAGAGATCTCTCACTAAGTTTCTAGCTTCCTTAACTATACTTTATCACCACTCTTTATACCTCAGTTATCTTTGGAGGATGTGGAAGAGCAGACTCTGCTGGAAAATCATACAATTGCAGCTTTCCTTATTCTGATTTCACTTGGGCAATTATTGTAGGGAAGGGATTTTAACACTGAAACATCAGACAGCGATTAATCTTTTACCATAGACTAGATTACAATAAATAATAACCTCAAGTACAGAGGCATGTTCTTAATCCAAGGAGCAAGGATCAGATTGAATTTATACCATCTATGATCTAGTCACTGTGAGGTTTCCAGACTTCCCTTGCCTCATCTCATGGATATCTAGATATCTGTGTGATATAGCAGGTCTAATTCTGGCATGAATCTCTAGGGAATATTTCGAGACAAAGAGTCAGTTATTTTCCATGCCGTAATTAAATCACACCTCCCCAATCTCTTTTTAAATATCATAATTTTCTCAGGACCCAAGAATCCTTTTCAAATCAGAAAATATTTAACATAACATTAATACTAATAATGATTAGTTATCTTTTGTATAGTCTTTTAAGATTAGCAAAGTATTTTACAAAGGTTACCTCATTTCATCCTCTCAAAGATTCTATAAGGCAGCCCATTTTATAGAAGAAGAATTTGAGATTGTAAGAGATTAAATAATTTGCCTGGGGTCACAGAGTGAGTAAATAGCTGATACAGGATTCAAACTCAGGGGTTCTTTCTTTATTGGAAATCTAACACATTATTCATTCCCTGACCATGTGAAAAGACCTGTGTTTGATTGAGGATAAAAATACATAAAATATAATGGCCCCTTCAATCTAAGAATTTATCATTTTGCTTAGGGAATGTAGCATCTAAGCAGATGAGGAAAGCTGAAACAATTTCTGGAGAAATATAAAATCTCAAATGGCAGGATGAGAAATTTGTCATCAGAAGGTCGAGTTGAGATGAGTTTTGAAGGAAGTTAGTTATTCTAAGTGATGTGTCTGCATGTGTGTGTGTATGTGTGTTGGGTGTATGTGTTTTCAGGAGGGTAGTTCAGAAGGAAGATCAATGACCTGCACAAGAGGATGCAAATTCGGGAACTACTAATAGACAAGTTTGAAAGGGAACTAGAGTCATGAACATGATTGATAAGAATAAGTTTGGAATAGGTGTTGAGAGCTTGAATAGATATGAAGAATTTAAATGTCAAGCATAAAATCTATATTGTACCATATTCAGAGGCAGAGTTACATCAGATTACTGTAATTAGGATATTAATACTGCAGTCATGTAAAAGACAGGTTGAAGAAGTATGGAATTGGAAGCTGGAGAAAAATTAGGAGATTATTTCAATAGTTGAGATAATTAAATTGCCAAGCAAGAAAATGGTTATATGAATATAATGGAGGGAATGAATTTGAGAAATGCAAAGTTTGAATTGACAAAATTGACAATTGCTTGGTTTTAGGGTGAAGAAGAGTTGAGGAAAAATCAGTTCCTCTCCTCTCTCTCTCTCTCTCTCTCAATAAACACACACACACACACACACACACACACACACACACACACACACAAACACATATATTCATTCATGAAAAAATGCATCTCTATCTTTACCTCTATTTCACTATCAAGAAATACTTCTTGATTTCTATTTATGTCTCCCAGTTATATGATTGAATTGACACAACATTGGCATTAAAAAACATCAACAGCAAACTTATAGGCAGAAGAAAGATCATTGCAATTTTCTGTAGGAATTATGGTTCAATGTGTTTTTACTATTCAATTTTGGACAGTGCTTGAATAAATTATACATATAGCTAGAATTATAGATTAAAAAATAGAGGTCCATATTTACTGACAAACTAAATAATTCACCTATATATCAGTTAGTTTGAAAACATTTATTAACCACCTATAATATACCAGACACTGTATTTATTGCTAAGAACACAAAGACACCCCTTCCCTAAAAAAATTCATAGTCAGAGGCAGCTAGGTTGGCATAGTGCATAGATCACTGGTCCTAGAATTAAAAAGATCTGAGTTTAAATCCTACCATAGACACTTACTAACTGGGTGACCCTGAGCAAATCACTTAATTCTGATTGACTACTAAAAATGAACAATGTAAAGTTGGACACAGCATGAAAATAACTGTGTATCAGCAAGATGTAAACAGAATAGATTAGATATAATCCACAGAGGAAAAAACTGAAATCAGATTATTGGGAAAAATGTCTTTGGGAAGATGGGGTGAAGGAGTGTGTGCAATGGAGACAGAATTGGCACTGGAATCAGGAAAATATAAGTTCAAAACCAATCTCAGAGACTTACTTGTTCTGTGAACTTGGACAAGTCATTTTACCTTTGTCTGTGTTGGGTTTTTCAGCTATGAAATGAATGTAACAATAGCAAGCTTATAATGTTATTAAGAGCATCAAATGAAATGAAATGTGTATAGGACTTAGTGTAGTGGCTATAATATAAAGATGCTTAATATTGTTAATTCCTTTTTCCATTCCTTCTAAGAATGCAGTCCCTTAAGAAGTTGGGATTTTTTTTGGTGACAAAATGAAGTGACTTGCCCAAGGTCATACAGTTAGCTAGTATCAAGTATGTTCAGTCAGTGAGGTTTGAACTCAGGTCCTCCTGACTCCAGGGCTAGTGCTCTATCCACTGAGCCACCTAGCTGCCCCATGTACATCATTCTTACAAAAGAATCAGATTACTTGGAAGATGTAAAGATGTATTTTACCCTCTTCTTAATAGTAGTTCATTTGGTTTATCTTCAATATTACCTCAAATTACCTATCTACCTAAATCACCTTCTTAAATAGTTGTATAGACTTCCAACTTCACCCACCATTCTTAGCTAGTTATTGTTCCCTCAGTGTAGTTTTAACCTAACCCTAATGACAACCACTCTGTATTGACTTTTGGGGAAAAAGAATTGTTCCTTTCACTCTCCACCTACATTTCTTCTCTCCACCAACATCAGTATAACCTACTAGAAAAAATATTGATTGTTTATAGTTAAAAAATAACACTTAAGGCCATAGGCCTATCTGTTGAGCATTTTTCATCCACTTTTCATTGCTTTCTTGTTTTTTTCCTTGTGTGAATAGTTAGACCAACTCTATTGTATAGTCCTATATGTCATTCAAATTATTTGATCCAATCCATACAATGTCATCACAAAACAGCACAGTATCTAAAGTATTTAAATAGAATATTACCAAAAAGATAATGGAATTGCACATTATGGGTTCAAGTTGGTAGTAATAAGGTTTCTAGTTAATTGGGTGGATTTACTGTGGTGAGCTCATGAGAGGTCATGAACAAGAACAGATATTCTGCTCAGGCATGGATGGGTTATAATCTGAATTGATAGGGGAAAATGAAAATATAACTAAAATCACAGATCCATTTATCATCTGAATATATATTTGTGTAAAATGTAGCATACATACACATTCATTTTTCAAATATAGTATATGTACAAAATATTAAATAAGTTTGATATTAGAATAAATGTCAATTTATATATATATATTGAAAATTTTATAGTTTCTTAGACAGAATTATTTTTTTAACTGATTTAAAATTATGTACTATATTTGTCTTTGAAAACTTACTGTAAATGCCCAATGAGTAATAAAAAATATTATTCCCTTTTACCTAGCAATTCCAATTCTAGGCCGATAATCCAGAAGAAATCATAAAAAAATAGGAAAAGTCCCATATATTCCAAAATATTCATAGCAGCTCTTTTTGTAGTGGCAAAGAATTGGAAATTGAGGGAATGACCATCATTTGGGGAATGGCTAAACAAGTTATGGTATGTGAATACTATGGAATATTATTGTTCTAGAAGAAATCTTAAATGATTAGACTCTAGAGAAGCTTGCGATGACTTACAGGATCTAATGCTTAGCAAAGGGAGTAGAAGTAAGAGAACAAAGTACACATAATATTGTGAGATGATCAACCTTGATAGAAGCAGCTCCTTGCAGCAGTTCAGAGAGGTAGGACAACTTTATTAGACCAAATATGGACAACGTTATCCCCATCCAGAGGAAGAAAAACTAAACAAACAAAAAATAAAACCTAAGCTTTCAGATTCTGATGAACACTATATTAAAAAAATATCACTTATGTATCTTTTTCCATTAATCCTAATTCCTTATATTGAAAATGACTAATATGTAAACATGTTTATCAAAATTTTGTATATACAATGCTAACCTGCCTGTTCACCACTGAAGCGAGGGGGTGGGATGAGAGGGTGGATGGAAATTTTGAAACTTATAAATATACATGTACATATGAAGGAAAACATATATATATACACACATATATATGTATATATATATATATTATATATATATATATATATATATATATATTACTGTATTATAGTAGGAGTAGCTCCTAATAGAAGCAGTTGGATTAGTTTCCTTTGAGGGTTTTGGGGAGTCCATTCACTGGTTTATCATTGGGTTGGTTTCTTTTCTTCCAAAAAGACAAAAGACCCAGTCTTTTGAGAGTTAGTGTCAGGTTTTAGTAGAATTTCCCTCTGGGTGATACCTTTCAGTCCTATTGTGGACATTGTCATGATAAATGCAGAGGTACAGAGAAATAGTGTTCTGTCTGGATCTTATCCTTTTTAGCTTTATCCCAAATAAAGCTGGTTTTATTTCATTTTTAGAGTCCATGAATATTTCATTGCATTCTAATCCTGGACCTGAATCATTCTATTGTCCTGAATCATACCTGGTGTAGAATCATCATTCAAATTTGTCTTATAGCTATTTTGCTTTATTATTATTCTCACTTTCCCCCTCTATAATAGACTGTAAGTTTCTTAAAGACAATCAATAACTTTGTCATTCTCATTGTCATATCACAGGATCTAGCATAGAATCTAATATAGACTTTATAAAGATGGATGGTTTGGTCATTGCATAGATAGAAGAAAACCTACATTGTATAATAAATATTTGTACTTAAGAATGTCTTGTTTAAATAATGTGGGTGCTCTCATAAATCTGACATACTTTAATTGAAAGACTTTTTTCATTTCTTTGACATCCACCCCATCCTCACCCTTCCCCTTTCATTGCCTGATGCCAAATTCCTTTGTACTTTGACAGTTCCTTAGGCAACCAGTAATTTACACTTCACTTTCATAGGAATGGTTTTTTTTTTATTAATTTATCAGAAACAAATAGATGCAACTTAAAGAACAGCAAATAAGGTATCCCTTTTCTTTACATATCACAGGAACAAATGGACAATGCTAACTTCAGTTTTCTCCTCTGTTTAAATGCAAAGAACAAGATAAGGCCTAAAGTTGTATCCTACAAGAAAAATAACATTGACAATTCACATTAAAAAAACAGTTCTTTTTTCAGTTCTACAAAGTGCTTCCATCACATAAGCCCTGTGAAGTATGTGAATTGCAAATATTATTATCCATATTTTACAGAAGAGGAATTTGAGAGTTAGAGATGGGAGGCAATTTACCTTTGAGCCCATGAGTAGTAAGTCTTCTGACCCAAAACCCAGTGCTCTTTCTATTATACAGTGAAGTTTTTATTAGATAATAATATATTAGATCCAAGCTCTTTAGCTGCAGAGACCATACTGTTTTTCATCTTTTCATCCCAGTATCTAGCACAGAGCCTGGAACACTATATACAATCAATAAATGCTTGCTGAATTATTTCTCTAAAGATATGTGTGAGTCATGCTATCAAAAAGTCCTTAATAATATAGTACTCTTTTGACCTTAGGGAGAAAACCTAAGCCTGAACTTATATTGTGGGATTCTTAGGGATTCTAGACCTTCTCTATTGTGGAATGATGCTGCTGCTCCTGCAGCTCTTGTTCTGACTTGAGGAATTCTTGCAGACAAAATGCCCATATCTTTGCTCCTCTGGCCAGTTTCATCATATGGCTCAGGGCAAGGAATTAGTTTAAGTAGCCCTTTTCATTAACATGGATGTGAGTCTAGGGCATTGCTAACAAGCCCTGATCCATGTAAAATGCTTCTGCATAAAATCTGAGAGAAAAGCAGCAGAGCTAGCTAGAAGAAATGATTAGGAAATAAACTGATGCCAGTTTATTCGTCAGTAAAATGGAGATTATATTTTCACTATTTAAATCTAAAGTTGGTATGAAAATATTTTATATGTCTTAGAATGTTTATATGTGCATATACACAAGTAATGAATGTATGTATATATGTGTATATACATAGTACATGTACATAATAACTAGGATGGTGAATGGATGCTTAGCAAGGAGAATCAAAAAATTAGAGAGGACATAATAGTTGATTTCTAGAATTTGAAAAACTATCATATGCATGAGAGATTTTATTTGTTCTGCTTTTTCTCAAAGTATAGAAATAGGAGCAATATGGTGAAGCCTCAAAGAAACAAATTTAGGATTAAGGAAAAATTTGGTTCAGTTGGTTATTAAGTGGAAAGATATGGAAGCTGGAATCAGGCTGATGACTTCAAAATCCTGCGTCAAATACTTAACAAACTGTGTTCCCCTGGGCAAGTCACTGAACTTCTTTTTTATTTTTTGTGTCTTGCTCAGTTTCTTTATTAGTGAAAACAATATTATAATAGCTCCTATCAGGCAGGATTGTCATATGAATCAAAAGAAAGTGTTTGTAAAGTGCTTAGCAAACTTTAGAGCTAGCTTATTATTATATGGATTCCATGGTTCATGTATTGTCAAGTGAATTTCCTTCCTTCCCCCAGGTAATTTTGAACAACAGATTGGTTGAGATCTTGACTCAAATGGTCACCTTTTTCCTTTTGCCCTTATTTCCCTACCTCCAGATTAAAGCTTTAGTGAAAATTGGAATCCATATTAGTTATTACATTGCCTAAGTTGCATCAAAAGGAGGTCCCAGGTTCTTTACTTTTACGTAGGTCCTCAGTGTGTAACAGGACATTGAATAATAGTCACAGCACATTCCTCCTGTATTCAACAAACTCCCCTGGGTCCCTGTTACCCCTAGGATCAAATACAAAATTCTCTGATTTTTACCTTTCACAATCTGTCCCCTTCCTACCTATCTAGCTATATTGGGCCATGTGGTGCTCCTCTCACAAGGCCCTCAATTACCTAGTACCTAACTGCATTTTCACTGCCTGCCCTCAAATCCTTTTTCCTCTTCTTCCCTTCTACATCTGCCCTTCCCTGATTTTCCGTCTACCACTGCATCCCAGACATGTGCAGTCCTCCTGATCTGTATCTTGCCACTGGACCCAGATGAATCTGGAGGAGAAAGTGGGACTATTAGTTTTGCACACTTAAATCCAATTCCTTTGCAAGTTACAACACCACCTTTCTGATAATAGATCCTTTTCCAGAAAAAAAGGCAAACAATAACATTATTCAAGCAGGAGGTTTTTCCTAGTTTTCATATACCCTGCAAGGCTTTCTTTCTCAGATTATTTATTTATATACTTTCTTCTCTACTTGAATGAGAATTCTGAGGACAGGATTTGCTTTTGACTTTTGTGTCTCTAGGACATTGTTCAATTCCTGTCTGAAACATTGTAAATAAATGCTTCTTGACTGCTTATCTATATTTTAAAGATTGTAACTATTTTTCAGGGTTATAATTCTAATAACTTCTCTTCCTCATGGTAGTCTCAGTATAGTGTACAGGTTGATTGGAACTATTAATGAATTATGTCATATCTTTGGCTAAATTATAATATCTTCAAAAGTCCATATTTCACTTCTTAAGAGCAAGTAACTTGTAGTCACAACATACTCAGATGAATCAATACAAAATTATTTTATAAGCTTTGGTATTTTTCTCCCTCTTAATATACTTTAAAAGGGAAATCTAAATGATGTTGTCTGTATAACTTTCAGGCTTTGAATCTCTACAAATATGTCTATAGGGGTCATCCCAATAGAATTTATAATGGGATTTCTATCACTGAGCCTCTTTTGAGGTACTTGCATTCAAGTCTTGTGGAGCAGATTCTTACAAAATCTCTTCATTGAAGAAATATTTAGATTGGTACTATCTCTCCCAGAAACTGTTGGGTTATTTTCTCTCTTCCTTCTCTCTTTTCTTCCTATAAAGTGGGGTTTCTTAACCTGTGGTTTACTAATTTTTTGTTTACATAATTATAAATATAATGATATAAATATGAGTGTATATATATAATACATTGTTTTGTATTATATCAGTTATATATTGCTATCTTCCTGTCACTATACTAAGCACTTTTTTAATCATTAACTCATTTAAAACTCACATCAACCATGGAATATATGTGCTATTATTATTTTGATTTGACAGATGAGAAAATTCAGTTCTTAAGTGACTTGCCCAGGGTAACATGCCTAGGAAATTTTAAAACCAGATTTGAATTCAGGTCTTGACTCCAGGTTGAGCTTTCAATGCACTGTGCCACTTACCTGTAGGTAAAATTACAAATAATATATGAAACTATAAAAGTTTATTGATATACATGAATCTATCAAATTGATATAGAATAGAACTATAAAAGTATATTGATATGGATGATAGATAAATAGATGACTGTATTTCAATATGTTTTGCTTCCTCTGCAATCACATATATTTTATTTATGGATTTAAAAACTTTATTCTGAGAAGGGGTTATGACACTAAAAAGGATCAGAAAACTTCTCCTATAACCATTTCCAAAGACAAAATAAATTAATGTGGAATATTTGCTTTTTATTTTTCACTGAACTTCCCTTTGAAATTTCCTAATTTTTCATCTTCTTATTGCCATACTTTTTAGGTTGCCATCTGCCTCCCCTTTTAAAAGCTGTGCTATTCAGTAGTTTTCAGTCATATCAAACTCACTGTAAACCCATTTTGGGACTTTCTTGACAAAGTTCCTAGAGGGGTTTGCCATTTCCTTCTCTATCTCATTTTATAGAAGAGGAAACTGAGACAAATTGTCTTAAGTGACTTACTCAGGATCATGCAGAAAGCCAAATTTAAACTTAGGAAAATATCTTCCGGATACAGAGATGATCAAATAATAGTTCTTGCAATCAAGTAACTTAGATTCTGTAAGAAGAGGTAAAACTTAAGAACAGGTAAAACTTCATGAACAAATTAACATGAACCTAAAAGAACAGACTCTGACACACTGGATTCAAACAAATCTGGGTTCAAGTGCAGTCTGGCATATATTGACTCCATGAGTAATTTTTCACTGTCCCAGACAACTCTAAGACTTTTAATTCTCAAGGAAATTTTTGATCTTTATTGGTAGGAATTTCATCACTAAGAATCCCCTGTTATAATGAAATTACAGATAGAGAATAACAATAATTATGAATTTTATTAATGAAGAGAGATCATTTCTAATTGATTGGTGTTAGGGAAGACTTCATGGAAGAAATAGACTACTTTCTGGTTGGTTCTTTAAAATCAGATATAGCATAAGAATAGCAGTCTGATGTAGTGAATAGAGTATTTAACTCTATGTCAAAAGACTTTGCTTTGAATATGACCTTTGCAACTAATGAGGCAAGTGAACTTGTGTATTTCATTTCTTTTCTCTACTTGAATTTTTATCTGTAACATGGGGATTCAGGAAAGAAATTCAGTAACAAAAAATATTCAGTATTGACCATGTGCATAGTATTAAAAAAGGCACAGGTAGGAGTGAGGAAGGGAAAAATATATAAAAAAATAAATGCTACAGTTACTTCAAGAAGATATTGAAGTTACCTGTTTGAGTTTTTATGTTATCAAAGTTACCTCCCATTAATATTATTTTTTCATAGGGTTAAAATGAAACTCAGATGAAGTTTTTGCTTTGTTTTCATTCCTTATGTGGAGGGCTCCTGAAGTGAAAATACCCTTAATACTGCTCAGCAATTCATCTACAAGTCATAGATATATAGACATAGCTATATAAAACAACAAGAGGTTAAATATCTATGGTCCCACATCTAGTGTTTCCAATGTAAGTCAAATCTGGCTCTTTCTGACCCTGAGTTTGGCTCTCTCTGTCCAGTATATGATGTTGATTCCCATCAGATCTAATAATTAATATGAAACAAGTTGCAACCAGAAATAACAACATAGGTGTGAAGGGTTGTTTCTTTGCTTTTTCTGTTTGCTAATTACACAATCATGAAAAGTTTCTTACCTGTCTTAAGTCCAAGCTTCCATTTGTTATACTTTTTCAATGGTAAAATGTTTAATGGAAAGAATCATTTTCAACTGCTAAATCTTTAACTCTGCTATCTGCTTTGGGGAGTTTTATTTTTTTAAGTTTCTTCTTAGATTGGAATCACCTGCTAAAGCTTAAATACTCGCTGACATTCTGTATATATTGATCAATAGATTTATTGATCAGCTGTCTCCAGGATCCATGCTGGCAAGGTCAGGAGGGGATAATTACTCACTGGATAGGCTAGGGTCTGCTCCAAGAACTCTCTCTCTCTCTCTCTCTCTCTCTCTCTCTCTCTCTCTCTCTCTCTCTCTCTCTCTCTCTCTCTCTCTCTCCACACACGCTTCCTCGTTCAGTATGCACAGCACATCGTTCTCCCTGCTCCGAGCAGTCTGATGAGTGCTTGCAGTTAGTGGAGACACACACACACACACACACACACACACACACACACACACACACACAGACACGCACATACAGACACTTCTGTGCTCAACCTCAAAGTGGAGCGTTGGTAACTGCAGTCAGTCAACCAGAGGCTCCTTACTTGTAGTTGAGTGGAGCCACTGGCCGGCAGCACTGAAGGCAAGTTTCAGAGGACCACAGGAGATGCTTCTATCACATCTGATGGCCTGAAGTCACTCATTCTGCAGCCTATTTCCGGTCACTTTTCTAGCACTAGCAAGAGTGTCCTTGCCTCAAAAAAGAAGACTATCTGGGGGAGGAGAGAGAGCCCGTTGATCAAGGTAAGTGCCAGTCATCCTTATCATCATTCGGCTGCTGAAAGCATGTTGAGAGGACTTAACAATTTCACTGGCAGGCAGTCTCTGTGTAATTCCCCCTTATTCAGTGACTAGGGATGCTTTGCAATTTTGGCATCATCCAGGAACAGGCAGTAAAGTATTTTTCCCCATTTCCACTAAAGTAATCAAAGGAAAGAATCATTTGATTTGTGGGCAAATCCTAGGGCTGTATGAAGTTTCTATGTTGGTGATAACTCTCTCTGTCTGCCCCAGTCAACACTTATCAGTATTCTGCGAAGAAGATGCCTGGACCAAGGGATCTTATTCATTACTTAACTGGGACAATCCCATTGTTATATTAACAGTACTAACATAACCATGAAAATACTTGCCAATTGTCATACAACTCTGCATATGGACATTGGGATTCTAAAATAGAATTCCCTTATTTAATTGCTACCTAGGAAGTCTTTAAAAATAACAGCAGAGATGTGTGAGCCATGGATCGAAGTTATCCTGTGGCATTTAACACTTGGAAACCTACTTGGGGAAAAGTTGCTGAATCACAGAAGTTTAATATTCATGCAGATGTCTATATTTGTAAGAGAGAGCAAGAGCTCAAAGTCTCTTCAGCTTTCAGGGGATGCTTGGGGGGTGGGTTCTGTATTTAAGGAATTAGTTCTGAGTCATTTCCTCAATTTGAACCCAGGCAAAGGGGAGACACTTGCTGTCTGGGTCCTTTGCTAACAGGTAAGCCTCCAGAATATTCTCAATTGCATTATTACTTGTAAAATCTTTTTCCTTCACTAAGCAATGGGGATTCACAGTGTCTAATACTCCCACCACCCTTTTAGACATTCCTGCAATATATGGTTACCCACATTCATAAATAAAATATTTATTCCCTTAGGAATATGCCTAAGGAAAATGTTTTTTTCTGTTCTCTATGTTGACAAGACTTGGTGTGCTTGATTTTATATGCTTTTTAAAACATCTTTTCCCAAAAGGGTTAAAAGAAAAAAGAAAGATAAAAATCTGGCATGAGGAGGCGTGAAGTCATCAACTTAAAATGAAAAGTGTAATGCTGGTCAGAAGAGAAATGATAAGTCCAAAGTTGAGCACAAAACTCCATGTTGCTTTTGGTCCAAAGAAAAGAGATTTCAGCCTTGAGATTTATTGAAGTTTATGAACATTGACTAAAGCTAAACTAGAAAGAAAGATAAAGGGTAGGACTTGGTATGAAGATTGCACTTTTGAAGCATTTTGCTGTCAGGTTTATTTTTTTTTTAAATCATCTTGGGAAGTGCCTGTAATCCAGGCCTTGTAAACTTTCCCTTGAAAACAGAGAAAGTGAAGTTGAATTTGGCATGTGAACTGAGTAGTGGGAACTTTGAGCAACTTAGATTTCTTCTTCCAGAGCCCCCTCACTCTGGAGGGTGATCATAGAGAAGCAACAAGGTCACCCAACAAGGGAGCTAACTCATTTCCCCAGAATCCTTCACAAAGAACCTCGGCTGAGTTGTCAATTTATGAAGTCTTAGGATAGTCCAAAGGTGGGGGGGGGCAGTTTATAATTTTTAGCTACCTTTACTACTTACTGAAAGAGAAAAATTTGTTTTACTCTGAGGAATTTTTCATCATATTATTGGGCATGAAGTCTATACTGAATCTATCTGCAAATTGGTTATTGATGTAAAGTTGTGTGGTTAGGACAGAATATATCAATGTCATTATCTTTAACATAAAACTGCAAAATACACCTTCCTGTATGTGTGTGTGTGTGTGTGTGTTTGTGTATGGGTGTATTTCCATGACTGAATACTGTGTTTCAAAATGTGCTCAAACTTTCCTTTCCTAAGTCATCCTTCAATAATTACCTGTTAAATCCTTGGTGAAGAGATCAATATTACAGAATGTGTAGTGACTAGAATTTCTATTGAACGAAGTGACAGATACAACTATATTACACTTAATTTTATATCCTCTGGGAGAAGTGTATATTAATATTATTTGGGAAGAGCACCATAAAGAGAAGTTTCCCTATAATGACTCTCTACCCCATTCCATTGACATTCTTTATCACACTCTCTGTTGGGATATAGATGAGCCCAGGGCTATGACCTTAACCTTAAACTTTTCATCTAAAGAGGTAAGAGTTGAGTGAATTTGGTCTTTCAGATAGCTTGCCTCACTTCTTCTCCAAGGCAAATTTACCAAGCAGCTAAAATGTTCCTAGCTTGCTAGGGGGTTGCTATTAAAACTGACTTGAGTGAGGGAGAAATTCATCTTGTTTTGTTAAAAGTCATAGGTTATGACATCTATGAACCATGAGCTGTTGTATGAATCATAAGAACATCTTTTTTTTTGTTTTAATTTGCATCCAAACAGTTCTTTTTGAGGTGAACCTTGTTGAATCAATATTGTCTAAAAGAAGGCAAGTAATTATTAATATGGATTAAATCAAATGCTGGCCTTACAGATTGCAGCACTAAATTTGCCATACTAGGTGATCAATGAGAATAGGTTTGATGTTTACAATTCCCATTTTTCTATTATATTCACCTTTCTGGCACTTCAATTTCTCTCTAATTCCTCTACAGAATTTTGCACCACCCCCTCTAGCATCCAGACCCAGAAGACAGAATGTACATCTTTCTCACTTTCTCACTTGATACAGAAATGTGTGTATATGCACACAGTATAGTTGAAGTCAGTGGCATACATATATACTGGAAAATCAGAAAGCATCATAAAAGGCAAGCAGGTGCAAGTTTCTGAGAGAATTATCTACTTGTTCACTACAACAAACTTCCAAAAATTGTCTTGATTTAAATGCTGATTCTAACAATGAAATCCTATATAGACGCTTAAGGACCACAATGAATGATAGCTGTCGATTAGAATAAAAAGAAGAAAACTCTCTACAGTTTCAATATTGAAGAGAATTAGGATCCAGATGGCAAGGCTTTTTATAGCAATTCATTGGATTAAGTTTCAAGCGTCTGTGGCTATTGCCCTGTTCCATTTTTCTCTGCTGTAATGCAGTTTGGCTGAAGGACCAATTGCTAAGAGATGTAATAAAAATGCAGAGCTTTGAATTTTCTCTCAATGGAGATTTTCCTATCTTCATTGACTCTTTATTTTATGATGGAGGAATTTCCACTCAAATATCAAGTTTAACCCAGAGAGTGATTCCCTCTCTAACCATTCATGTCCCAAACCAATACTGTCATGGGATGCAATTGATTAAAGCCAACATAAGTGTGGATTAGCAAAAGAATTTGACTTGGAAGCAGACCTGTTGTTATGCTAAGTTTCCATCTGGCTCTCTCCATATTTCTGCTTTATTATCAGTTCATCTGATAACCCCCTTCCTTAAAGTCAATTCTGATGGACAAAACCAGGGAATACTTAATCATTAGCTGGGGATTTTCTAGTTAAGGTTGTCTAATTTGTTTTCAAGATGATTGTTGTCTCCCATATAACCTTCCATCTGCTAGCACCCCTTCCCCAAAATGTACATCACATACCCATGTATAAGGGCTATGAAGACAATGATCATACCACTCATAAATTATTGTTAAAAGTGAGACACCTAGTGGAGATAGTGAGTACAGTAGTTGAGCTATACTCAACAGAGTAAGTGTGGTCTTACTATTTTATTATCCCAGAGAGAAGAGTTACAATGTTCTGTGAATTGAATTAATTATTTTATATATGGCATTGTTTCCTGTTTTGTAGATTTAGTTGTAGGTTGAAATATTTTAACTTTCCAAGACTTAAATCCTGCTTAAAATCCTACCCAAACAAATCTGGAGTCTTACTTCTCTCCTCTGTCCCTAATCATGAAGGAGAATGGATAGTGATATATGAGGTAGGTGTGCCTAGAAATATAAATACATTGATTTGTATTAATTAATATTTACCATCTATGCATATCATGGTATTACCACATATGTCACAAATGGTAAATGTGAGACTCTCTCTATGGCGGAATTGATAAACAATGAATTGAAAAATACTAGAGGGATATATTTCTCCAACATGTCCATGTCTGGGATTACTTGACTATAGGGTTAACTTCATTGTATACTTGAATAAGTAGGTAAAAGTGTAAAAGAACTCAAGCATATGAACAGGCATGTTTATATTGTTGATGTTAGAATCCCTATCTCATCTTATCAGGAATATTGTGAAATAAATGTGAATGCCATTCATTCTCCAGGTCGTTCTCATGGAGCTCTCTGAATCATTTCTTATATGATTAAGAAATACCAAAAGAAAACTACCATTACCATTATTATAACTGGCCCATCACTTGGCAGGAATGATGCCCCTCCCTACCTGTCAAAATGCTACAGTTATAGTCATACCTGTGAGAACTGGAGCACAATAAAAATTACTGTTTGGAAAACATTGAACACCACTGGATTTGTGGCTGAAGGAAATGTGCATTTTGTGCATTAACGACTGCATTTCAAGAATGCATTCCAAGAAGAATCGAAAAAACAGTTGTAACACACATTTAGAGCTGGAGAAGATTAGAACACTCTTCAATTCAATGTACTCATTTTAAAAATGGTGAAATTGAGGCCCTGAGAAATTAAATCTATTACTCAAGCTCATAAAGGAAGTAGTAGTAAGATTTTAATCTTCCTTGATATAAAATTATGTGTATTTACTATTGTATCATGCTGCTTTAACCAATAAGTATGACTTGAGCCTTATTCCAATTCCAAATGCAGGGTAATAGAGCTTTATCATCAGTTAAGAGGCCAGGGTTCTCATTCTGACCTTGACATTTGTTAATGCTATGCCCTCAAACCTCAAGTTCTCTGAATCTTAGTTTCCTCATTTCAAGATGAGCAGGATATATTAAATAATATTTAAAAACTAATGTTACAAGGATTCTTTTTGTTTTCTCATTGAATATTCTAAGGTAACTTCTGGTTTTAATGTTCTTTATGGGTCTATATTCTAAGGTTCATGTAAGCTCCTTTGGTATACATTCTAAGGCCTATGCCTACTCTATTCTAACTTCTTGTGTTTTAAGGACTTTTTTTAGTTCCAATGCATTTGAAGGTATCTTTTAACACTGACAATCTATACTCTAAGGCAGTGGCTTCAAAATAAGGTCTGCAACAATCCCAAGTGGAAGCTGTATCAAATTAAAATGAAATTGAAAAATATTTAATAAATCAAATAAAATGCAATAAAACATATATATACAAAATTACATTTTAAAATTAAGTCAATATGAGACCCACAGATGTGCATATGTATGAGTGAGTATATATATATATGCTTCTATTAGTTTGCTTTGAGGTACCCACCAGCTCCAAGAGAATATGATTTTGAGGGAGTTTCTTGGTTTCTATGAGAAACTTCATTTAATGCCAAACTTGATCAGCATTTGTAATTTGTAAATACAATTTTAGAAAGCACCATCCATTCACTACTTATGAAAACATATCCCTGTGATCTAGGAAATGTACAGCTGCATTTCCAGGAGCAGTTCTTTAACTATACAGTAATAGTTTTTTCTCCTTGGGTTTCATGTTCATTTGTCTGGGCGATCAGCCTGTGCAAACCAATAATTCACTACACTGAAATATGGGGGTGGTGAAAAGAAATTCATTGCTGTGAGATATTGTTTTCTTGCAGCAAAGTTACTGATCTCTTGCTGCAAGTGTGAATAATGCATGAACTGATTTCATCTCCAGATTTCAAGAAATGTTCCACTTGTTTACTGAGGCCTAAAAGGGCAAGATGGGACTGGGGCAACATAGTGTAAGTAGATATTGCTGGGTTGAGAGGCAGAAAACCTGGTTCCAGAGGTATTGGGAGTCATTCACTGCTTGTACAACCTTGAGCAAGACACTGAACTTTTCCATGTTTTAATTTTTTTCTCTGTCAAATTAAAATGTTGACCTGGATGATAACTAAGCTCCCTCTTAATTACATTTTTTATTTCCTGAAATTTCTAGTCTTTCTGACAGTTTTTAGAGGTGAAATGAGTATATCCATAATTGAACTAGAAAGTGAATAGTCTGAAAAACTAACAAACAAACAAAAAAACTTTCTTATGATTTAGACAAAGGTGAAGGCCTTGTCTTTATATATCAGGTTCCCTCTGATCATGAGCCTACATCCCGCGCACTTGCCATTTTTGTCTTACCTTTCGCTAAAGTGTTCTAGAAGATTATTAGCATTGCAAATACTACTGGTTCACAGACCCTTTTGGGGCCATCCAGGTGTAGAAATGGGAAAATTATTAGATGCATTTGAATGAGCTACTTCCCCTTGCTATAAAACCCATTTATCAGGAGTCTCTTGCTTTATCAATGAACTAATATTTATGCTATATTAGTGTGTTATGGAAATAAAAGATGAAAGAGCCATAAATCTCATCCACTGAAGTAGGGGGAGTAAAGAGAGTTGGCATCATCTATATATGCTATGTCTAGGTGGTACCACCTTCTTTCAGATCCATCTTTGATACCTTCCTTCACCTCTATCAACCTGAAGGTTGCTAAGCTTGATGTTTAAGTAATCTCCCTATCATCAGAATATTAGTCCATTCTGACATTTTATTGTTCATAGCTTTCCAGTTCCAACATTTACGCTTTTGCCCAAATGTCAGTCAGTCAATAAGAATTTATTAAGTATCTATTGTATGTTAGACCCAGCATTATAACCTTTAATTCTCCACTGTGCTGCAATCTAATGAAGTGCTTCCCATGACTGGAATTCATTCCCTTCTCTTCTCTGCCCCCTAGAGTTTCAAGTTTCACTCAAAATATAACTTAGGAACCTTCTTTAAAACAAAGCTTTCCTGATTTTCCTCTAAACAGTTTTTAGCATTCTATCTCTCTTGAAATTACTTTGCATTTCCTATTGTTTTGCATATACATAGAACTTCTGTGACAATACATATAGTGCATTACTACCTTAGAGCAATTTATACTTCACAAGGAAGAGATTTTTGTTTAAATCTTGTATTGCCAGTTGCAATAATGCAACTTTCATACAATTGAATATTAAGAATAATTTTTCAAATTGGATTATGTTGAAATATATCCTGGTTTTCCCCTTTTCCATCATGCCTATTCTGAGTATCATTCTTGATTTTACCAGACATTGATTATCTTTAATTCAATTATTGCCTTGTCCACCCCCTACTACTTCATTTTGAGATTTGCATCTTCTTTTGTGTGAGTAAAACTGCCACTGTCATAATGAACAATTGCTTTTTAGCATCCTAGACAGTCACAGATGTGCCTGTGAAAGCTTCTAAACTTCAAAGCAAATGCAATTAGATAGGCATATATTCTCTTTTTCCTCAAAATCTGCTTCTCCTTCTGACTTTACTTCTCTTTTAGGTATCACTATTCACCCAATTATCTACATTCTAAATTTAGAATTAATTAATGAACCTTCTTCCTTCCTTTTTCCCTTTCAGTTGTGATTGGTCTCTCTGACATCTCTTTTCTCTGATAGCTCATTTTTAGCCCTTGTTCTCTCTTTCCTCTGCCATAATCCAAATTGAATCCTTCATCATTATTCTAGAATTATTCTAGAAAACTGAAATAGTCCTTGGCCACCTCCATTAACTCCTACTCTATCACATTTTTTACTGTACAGTCAGATGAACCATTCTTCTCTTTTGATCTGGTTAATGATGCTCCCCTCAAAAAGTTTTAGTGGCTCCTTCTTGACTGAAAAAAATAGTTAAAATTCATGTGCTTAGTATTCAAAGATGCCTACACCTCCATGTGTCTTCCCTCCCCCATCCCCTCAAAAGTCTGACATTTCTGTATCTTTTTAACTTTATCTCAATTTATTCACTTTTTTAGCAAAACTGGGCTACTCCACTGTCCTCTTTGCCAATGATGCTCTCTCCTTCACAGACTATTGAATTCTGCCCATTCTTTCAAAGCTAACCCAAATATCAAATCCTCCATGAGATGTCCCAGTTGGCAACAACTAGTCATTATATTTTTCATCTCATGACACTTTCCATGGAAGAAATATAACACAATACAATAAAACCAATTTATATACTTAGTTTTAGGTATACTTAGTTTTAGGAATATCTGGATTGAATTCCTTCTTATGGTACTTAATGCTGTATAACCATAGGTCATTCACTAAAGTGGAACTCATTCTCTGAGCTTCAATTTCCTATCTGTAAAATGAAGATAATATGATAATTGTTACCAAACTGAATTATTTGTAAAGATACAATGAGAAAATGCATATGGGATGTTTTGCTTATCTCAGATCATTTTATACATGTCAACTACTGTGGTTTTGCCTAAGTTTCTCCTGTCTATTTATCATGGATCCACTGTGCACAAAAAAAAAATTATGATCCACTCCAGAAATAAAAAAAAATATGAAACTTATATATGACACAATTTAGTCTGCATAATTAATATTTTCTTCTTCACTTTCTTATATTTAGGCAATAAACCCCCTCACAATAAATCAAGTTCTGATTTATAGCATTTGTCATTTTCCAAAGTATCAATGTTTCCACTAAGAAACTGAAGAGTCTACTTTCTCTAGCCATTGTGAACCATAAGCACAATTGTGGTATTGTATTATAAACAAACATATGTGCATATATACAGCCATATATGTAGACATATAAACATACATGCATATATGTACGAATTGTAATCTGTTCCATTATATATATTTAATACCCAGGACCCATTGGGACATTTAAATATGTACCAAATTGATTTAACACAGTGCTCCAGTGCTTAACAGTATCTGGTACATAGTAGGCTCTTAATAAATCTTGATTGAATTGAATTGCTTCTTTTATATTCTTCAGCATGATTGTCAAATCACCAATTGGTTATTAGGGAATGATAAGGAATCTTATTATACAACAGTGATGATTGAGCTTTTAATGACGTCAACAAATTGTATAAACTCTAAATTGGGAGGTACCAAATGGAACATCTAACACAGCCTTTACTTCATCTTCCCCTTAAAAAGCCCTAGTGATGAAAATCTCATGCCATTCCAATCTTTTCAGAAGAAATAAATACTCCCAAAAATCACATTGAAAAGAAAAGTCTACAAGAGCATGCAAGGTATCATGAAGTACTTTAGTTCTGATTCTCATTTTGGTCTAATGATGTTGATATTATTATTATTATTATTATTATTATTATTATTATTATTATTTGTTTTTAAGTTCACTTCCTCCGGATAGTTATGTCTTGTGGTGAGTTCACATGCCTAGTATCAAAGTCAGATTTTGAATCTAGACCTCTACTGAAACTAAACCCTGTAATTCTTACTATAAAGTATGCTGTCTCTCTAACTAGAACTATTCCTAGTACTTCTTGCCTTTGCAAAGGACATCAGAGAAAGATAGCAAGCTATTGTGAAAAGAACCCATGAGACTAGATTTAGTTTAATTCAACCATCATTCATATGACATGTCTATCACATGCAAGATGGTGATAAGACAAAGAAGGGAAAGAGCCTCTGCCTTTAAAAAGTTTGCATTTTCCCATTTTACTAGAGCAAACCAATATATTTTACATATGTATGGAAAATGAAGCACTGAATACTGAGGATGACGGATGGGAATGAGGGAAGATTCATTGGGAAGATATTGATACCCTGGAAAACATTCCAAGAATAAGTAGGAAGAGGAGAAAAATGGAATCATGTCATTTTATTTAGTTGATGTAACTGGGGTAGCTAGGTGATGTTGTGGTTAGAGTTCCAAGTGGGGAGACATATCTTCCAGAGTTCAAATACGGCCTGAGACTCTTAACTATTCATGTGAACCTGGCTAAGTTCTATTTGCCTGAATTTCTTCATCTATAAAGTGAGCTAGAGAAGGAAATTAAAAATTACTCCTGTATCTTTATCAATAAAACCCAAAATGTGGTTATAGCAAGTAGAACCCTACTAAAACTATTGAACATCACCAACTACAACTGATTATTTAGAAAGAAGACTAGGTGGAACATAATAACTATCCTTATGTTGAAGGGAGAATGGGCAAATTTAGTTCATTCCTGAGATAGAAAAGCAGAATGTCAGGAAAGAAGGAAATGAAGGAAACGGAAATTTATCAAGCACTTACTTTCCAGAAACATTGTGTTAGCACTTTACAAATATTATCTCATTTATCTTTAAAATGAACCTGGGAGATAAACATGCATTTTAATCTTGATTTAACAGTTGAGGAAACTGAGGCAAATAGTGACTAAGTGTTTTTATTAAGTGTCATGCAGCTAGTAAATGTCCATTCTTTCTGATTTTAGGCTTAGTGCTCTATCAACTATGGTGTTAGTAGCAGATATTCAAACTAGAAATTTAAAGGACAAAGAGTAGAAGGGTTCCATGTGAAGGCAGTTGATCATGGCTCAGTTGATCCTCATGGAGAAGTCAGCCCTCCTGAAGGGTCAGGCAATAGCCTTTGTTGCCCTTAAGGAATCAAAAAGGAGTCAGATACAGATTCCTGAATCCAGAACAGTGGAGAGGGCTTCCAAGAGGCATCCAGTGCAGGTAGTTGAGACAGAGTTCTAGGGAATATACTGAGAGTATAGCAGCACAGTATGAATGTCAAGTTGACATTATTATAGTGTTTAAGCTGTTTTCAAATGTATCATACTGATGAGTAACTCACAATTCAAAGAAGGAAGATTTGAGAAGAAAGAAGATATTGCTGATTATCCCAGCTATGACAGGTTAGGATATACCTGATAGCTGCATACTGTTGCCACATGACATATATTGGTGCTTACTTAGCCATGGTGGTGCACTGAAAGCACAGGAAGAAAAGCAAAGGAAAATCTAAGAGGAAAGGCATTACTGATGATTAGTCCATCTAGAGACTAGTTTGGATATATCAGGTTTCCACATTCTGTAACTAGATATCACATGCTAGTGTTTGCCTAGCATGGTAGTTATACACTGATATGGGAGGAAACAAAACTATTGAAGGCCAAGAGACATCCTAGCAGTCAGATCATCTCCAATAATCCCATTTCCTATAAATCAGACCTTGGGGTAGAAATCTGATAAAGGCAAGACAGAAGGATGCCTTGTGCCCTTATATCACTATATATAATAAATTCACTACAATAAACATAATTGTGCAACTCATGACTCCAAACATTTAACTGATTGGTGTGTTCCTCTTTGATACTGAAGGACTAATAGTAGTAGTAGTAGTAGTAGTAGTAGTAGTAGTAGTAGCAGCAGCAGCAGCAGCAGCAGCAGCAGCAGCAGTAGTAGTAGTAAGTAGTAATAGTAGTAAGTAGTCGTAGAAAGTAGTAGTAGGTGTGGCTAGGTGGTGCAGTGTATAAATCGCCAGCCCTGGAGTCAGGAATACCTGGGTTCAAATCTGGTCTCAGACACTTAATAATTACCTAGCTGTGTGGCCTTGGGCAAGCCACTTAACCCCGTTGGCCTTGCAAAAGCCTAAAAAAAAAGTAGTAGTGGAACTAGTAGTAATAGTAGTAAAACTAGTAGTAATAGTGGTAGTAGCAGTAGCAGTAGCAGTAGTAGTAGTAGTAGTAGTAGTAGTAGTAGTAGTAGTAGTAGTAGTAGTAGTGGTAGTAGTAGTGGTGGTAATATTAGTAGTTTTAGTAGTAGCAATAGTGGTGCTAGTAGTAGTAGTAGTAGTAGTAGTAGTAGTAGTAGTAGTAGTAGTAGTGCTGCCCAGATGTTTCTGTCTTATTGGGTGGAATTTACAGTGAAAGAAACTTAATTTTTATTCAAGGACTAAATCTCATTAAAAAAAATAAGGATCATCTAATAAAGAGCATATTATTTTACCGCTGAACACCTCAGTTTTCTCATCTGTAGAAACAGGATAATAATGCTTATGTTTTTTACTACACAGGATTGCAGAATCAAACTCTTTGTAAAACACAAAACAAAATGTAAATATGAACTATTTTTTAAATGCTTTCAGATTATTTAAGTCACCTGATTCTGAACCTAATCCTTTTAGGTACCCAAGGAGATATTATTACCCCATTTTATGAAAGCCAAAGTATAAGATAGAATTTGGTACTCAAAACTAGGTTCATTTAAACCACACTGTGTATATTTCCCTTTATAAGAGCTCCCCAAATATGCTGGACTTTGCCATATCATAGAAAGAACACACAGCAAGAAGTAATATTTAACTTGAATGCCTATATAGAAATCTCGCTGGTCAGTAAGCCAAAAATGCTTTAACACCTATAGAGCATAAAGGACACTCACCAAGTATTATAAATTTTGAAAGTCATAAATTAAGCTTGGGTTGGTCTTTTTCATGCTTGTAGGTTAAAGGAATTCACACCAATATACCAAAATGTAGATTCAAATCAATCAAATCCTGGCAAAATTCAGTAAAAAATAAATAAATAAACAAAATAATTTCTTTTAAATATTGTACTTTCCATATGGAATAATCATAGGAAAAGTTAACTTGGCTATTTGTGAAAGGGAGTAATTGCACTACAATTTTTTTATTACAATTTAGCCCAAACTTTGAGGTTCTTGAGAAAATAAAATGTCAAAGAATCAAAAATCTAAAAGTTTTAGTTTATTTGTTTAAATCCATTCTACTCCCTGAAAACCCATGGGCTTCAATAAGGAATAAGAAAAGTAATTGGTTTTCCTCAAATCTCCTCTCCCTTCTTTGGCTGCTCCCAAAATGGAAACTGAGAAAAGGTTATTAAGACAGAAACAAAACTTCACCATTATGCTGAATGCATTATAATTTCTATGCATAAAACTGAGAGCCAGGATTGGTGGTAGTTTCAATTTGAGATTATGAAGAATTGCAAAAATAAGTCACTCCCCGTTTCATTTTTTCCCCCTAGAGACAGATGCTTATCAACCTCATGGCTTTTTCCATTTAAGGCTTTTATAAATCCTCAGTCAACATTCATTCAGTGAATTGTGATGTGCTCTGTTAATCACTCTCTACAATGTCCCTTAAACATATGTAAATTAGACTTTTGATGAACCAGAATATTTTGCAAATTTTCTGCATAAATCACAGACGAGAAAATACCTACAAAAACAAATATACACATGGGTAACTCAAATATGGGTGAATCACAGGATATTTTTTCATTTACTTTGCCTTTGAAGATTGAAGCCAGGACAATTCTGTTTTTAGTGGCAAGTTGTCATCCTCTCAGGTATAAATATTATAAATTTTTACCCAGAATTTGTGGCAACAAAAGTGGAATCTTCAGTGTTTTTCTTTACAAATTTCTCAGGATAACAATGTTCTGACTTATTTGAGACAGTGATAGCTGAACAACTTATTGAAATGCATTGATGGAATCTTAGAATTTCAGAGGTGTAAGAAGCCTCAGAAATCAAATATTCCAATTTTTACTGTCATCTCCTCTATAGCATTCCCAACAAGGAGCTATTTATTTAATTTCTACTTGAAGACCTCTACAAGATAGGAATTTACTACTTTCAGAGCAGGTCTCTCCATTTCAACATGGTTGAAATGTTCCATTTGCTGAGTGTATATTTATTTGATATTAGCTATCCATCTATCTATTCATCTTTCTCTATATGTCTGGTTAAATTTATATACATATAGGCACTATATGAAAAATCACATCTCTATTCATATATTTTAGCTCTATATACTCTATAGAAATCTATAACTCTCTGTCATTGGTCAATCTGCATATATATATATATATGTTCCTTTCTGTCAAAAAAAAATATATATATATGCATAAGCATATATGCACATACATATGTCTATATAGATAAATATGTTCTTATCCTTATCCCTTTCTCACATCAATCTCTGTCTCTGTTAGCATCTTTATAAATTTCTATAATTGTCTAATTACAGTGAAAATATCATAGGTTCTGAAGTCTTAGTGCCTGTTGTTTGACATGACAGTAACTATGTAACTTTGAACAAGATACTGGGTCTTAGCTTCTTCATCTGAAAACAATGTAGCTGACTTCTAATATCTCTATGATCAATTTATTTTATTATGTGAAAAGACAATGGTCATAATGAAGACAAAGTTAATCAACAAATATTAGGAGTATCACTGAAAAGCAAAAAAAAAAAAATGGGAACCATTTGATGACAATCAAAATCCTATTAAGGACTGAATAAGCAACTTCACATTTTCTTTAGACATTGATTAAATACATTTTTAAATGGGAGGCCTGAGAAAGGAATGTCACAAAATTGCAAAATCATAGTTCCAGGGACATAGGGATTTTACCATAATTTAAGTGTCTTAAGAGAAAATGGAAGAACGACAGTGAGAAGCATCACCCTGTGATCACATCAAGCATCACACAAGCCCAAAAGATATCAATCTGTAGGTACAGTTTTATCTCTAGATAATCCTATTAAAGGACTCCTGATCCCTGTCTCCTGTGCTGGTCACTTCCAAGGTTCCAAACAGATATGCAGAATCTCAGACATCAATTTTTATACCAAAAATAACTCAAATGTGTTCCTTGGATATCTATTCCCACCCACTGTATCTGAACAGAGAAGGCACACATAAGAGTTAGATATCTAAGCTGACAATGCCCATTCATTTATTTCTCTCATGACATGGGAATTCATGCTTTACTGCTAAAGAAGGTCAAGGGGGCTAGCCTCCCAATCATTAGTAGTTTTTTTTGTGATTATATAATACCAGGACCAATCATAGTCATGAGGACAAGTCAATATTTGCTGCCAAGGAATCCATTTTGTAATCTAAAATAGTTTTCTCCCACATGGGTGGAATGATCCCTTTTATGTTTTATATATAAAGCATAGTAACTCCTATTAGTTATATTCTCCTACTAGAATTCCATCATACAGAATTCAAGTTTGGGGAGGAATAGAAGCTTCAATTACTTCCTATTGACTCTAGATAAAAATATGAACTTCTCTTTTTTGACAGTAATCTACCATTCTAGAATGATTTCTCATTGATTTAACTTTTGAAACTTAATCCAAAATGGTCTATTTGTTATTTCCCATTCATATTAGATATATTTCTTCTTCTGTCTTTGAAGTTGTCTCATTTATATAAATGTTCTTCTTTTTCATCTCTACCTTCTAAATGGCTGCAATTGGAATACTGGACCAAAAGTCAAGAAAAACTAATCTCTGGTTTCAGAAAGTTGCTAGCTGTGTGACCCTGGACAAGCCACTTATATAATATAATCATATACCTCAGTTTCTGCAACTATAAAATAATGTTCATAATAGCACGTTTTAGGTTTATTGCCAGGATCACATACATATTTGTATATCACTTAGCACAGAATCTTCTTACATATTAAACCTTTTGAAATACTTAGAACTTATTTTTTCCCATCCATCTCCTTTGACTATAACTAAAGAGGAAAAGAGCACAGGGAAAAACAAAAAAATAAAAAGACTTACTCATGGTTAATTGATGCAGATTTGATTAAATCTTGATTTGAACCTGGTTTTTCTGACATCAAATTCAGTGTGTCTTCTACTAGTCCATGTTGTTTCTTGGTCTACTGAGTCAGTTTGAGGGTCCTCCTAACACCCTTTCTTTTATCCACTACCATATAGTCCTGATTTTATAGTAGAATTAATGGTTTAGTGGTAGAATTCTCAACTTGCATGTAGGAAACCCAAATGAATTTTCTAGCATTTTTCTAAGTACATTTTTGGGGCAACTAGATGATACAGTGAAAAGAACCTTGGTCCTGGAATCAGGAAGATCTGAATTTAAATCCAGCCTCAGCCAGTTGCTAGCTGTGTGATTATGGGTAAGTCACTTCACTTCTATTTATCTTAAATCCTCATTTATAAATTGGGAATACATAGGAGAAGGAAATGGCAAGCCACTCTAGGATCTTTCCCCAGAAAACCCATGGCCAAAGCCCCTGGCATCATAGAGAATTGGATATGACTAAAAAACTGAACAAAAGGAATAAATATCAGCTCCATTAACTTTCTTTAACTAGCTGGATTATATAGACTAAAAGTTTCTGGCAATAGTAATATCTCTAAGAAGACCTAGCTCATTCACAGTACACTGACACAGGACAGAGTACTCCCACCCAGTAAATGTAAATCTACCTTACATAGTAGAGAGCAACATCTCAAAGTTCTATGCATTTGCTTTATCACTTTGCTACACTAACAATAACCTTGTTCCAAATAAAAGTTTTAAAAACTGAAAATATAAATTAAAAGAGACATAGAGTTGGACTGTATAACTTACTTTTACTTCTCTTTCAGTCCAAAGATTTTATGATCCTAAGAAATGTGATGAAAGAATTGGTAAGATAAACATGGGATATTGAAGTGATCTTGCAACAAATACTAATTTCTAGTTTGTTATTTTTTTTCTTTTTGCTTATTTTCTTTCATTAAAAAAATTCGTAGAGACTGATATACTGACTTTTTTTGCTTTGGGTCTTTCCTAGAGCCAAGTGGGGTAATCTTGTGAGTGTTGGTGAGTATTTGATTTGTTTGCTGCTTTTGTTTTCATTCATCTATAAGAAGAGAAAATTTAGATCCCAAAGTGGCAAGTTAGGAAGATAGCAAAGGAGATCAGGTCATCCTACTGAATAAATTGAGTTGTAGAGGAGATGCAGTTGTGTCAAACTTCCTTGGACTGTGAGACATGTCTTACTTCTTATAGCTCAGCATATCTTGCTACTAGAAGCCTAATCATAAAGCACTACTGTAAATCAAATATGATAGCATCATGCATAGTCAAGCCATATGGAATATGTAACAATATCATAAGACTATGTTGATATGCTGGATAGAATAATGGAGATAATTTATATTTGTGCCTTGTTTGCTGCTTGCTGGCTCAGTATATTTGGGCAAATTACTTAATCTCTCTCATTCTCAGTTTACTTTTCTGTAAAATAGAGAATCATTTTTACAAGATTGAGGTTAGTTGTACAAGATGAAAGGTTGTCAGATGAAATAAGTAGTCAAATGAGATGATGTTTTTCCTGCAAGTTGAATATTATTATTCCTATCATGCTAGGCACACTTTTCTAGGAGACCTGGAGGAGGAATGGTGGTATAATAACTTATACACTTCCCCATTGAGAGGAAAATTTCTGATACCTTTTAGGAATAGAGAAGAAATAATAATGATGGTGATGATGAAGATGCATCAAGATTAACAACAGTACATTTATAAGGCATTTTCAGTTTCATAAATAGTTTTCTTATTTCTATTTCTTAGTTTTGTTATAACAATTGTATGGAGTAGGAACTGCAAATGTTAATATTCTCATTTTATAGAAGAAGAAACAGATCTTAAGGATAAAATGAAATTATATATATATATATATATATATATATATATATATATATAATACCTTAAAGAGCTTGCATATTATATTTGTAATCTATAATAAAGAGTTTGATATAAAATACATAAATATTATTATTACCCAGATACCTAAAAAAATAAAGGAATTGTATTTGATATGTCACATGTCTTGAGAATAAAAGGCACAATTAAGAGTTTGTGTTAGTGGAAACAATGTAAAGACTAACAGAATGCCTTCTGTGGGGGGAAGGAAGCAAGAATGGGGGAAAATTTTTAAAACTCAAAATAAATAAAATCCTTCTTATAAATTAAAAAAAGAAAAAAGCTTATGTTAGAAGATTTGCTTTGCTATGTAACTTTAGGTAAGTAAAATTTGGCATTTTAATTTCCTTATCATCTTATGAGTTTAATTGCAATTCTAAGTTACTTTGTTAATTTATTAATAAAAATAGTATCAGTAGTAGTCATCATGGTTGTTTTAATACCATATTATGTTCCAACTGTTAGAGTTTAAGTTGTTTTTTTTTAAGTGGGGCAATAAAGCTTGTGATAAATGTCACAAAGAGTTGTGAACAAATAAGTATATGCATCTTAAGTGCTTTCAAATTTAAGATGCTCTGATATTAGGAAACGAGTTCATACTTGGGACAAAAAGGTGGTTTACTCATTGGAAGAAAAGCAATTATAATAGGAATATAGTTGAATGTTTGTTTAACTTATTTGAAAAAAAAGCTATAGTTAAATTTTAACCCTTTTCACCAAAATTTAAAACTACATCTGTGGATCTAAGGAATCAGAATAAGGAAGGTTAATAAAGCATCAGAGAGCAACAAAAGAAAAGATGCTATGATATCGTAAAACACTATAACCATTATTGTTATTGTTAAAATTGTTTCCATTCCTTACTTTCCTTTGGTGGCTGTAGGAAGAGCTTAATTGAAATATATTGGCTTCCTTTATCATCTGTAGAAGGAAAAAAATAGATGATACAGGTAAGTCTCTCAAAAGACAAGGTGTTTAGAATAGGTACTTAGAATAGGTGGTATTAAGAAGAATGACACGTGAAAGAGATTAGATCTGTTCCTCAGTTATCTCTTCCCTTTGATTGGAGGATAGAGAACTAAAATCCTTCCAAAGTCTTCTTTTAGAAGACTGGGAGCTGAACTTTCCAGGTAAATCTCTATTTTTCCATCAGCAGGATTTGGGAGGTAATTTAGAAGTGATGGAGACTTACTTTTGTAGGATCATCTGAGGCCATTGTTTGTTTCAATGGAAGAAGATTCATAACCTCCTGAATCAATCTATTTCATTTGGGAGCAGGTCCAGTTGTTTAAGAGTTATTATGCTGAGCTGAATGGAGTCTCCTCCTTAATTTAGTTTGCACATTGAATTTGCAATTGTGATAATGGAACTAATATAACATTCCCTAGATAGATTGGGAGAGGAATACAGTAAAAGGTCAGGATTTTAAGCTTATGAGAATATTGGTGACTTAGGGTATTTCCCTTTAATCATTACAGACAGTTATGTGATGATGAGGTCTTAAATGGTGAGCCACTGATCTGCCCATGGAGGGACAAATTATTATTTTATGTTTGCACAGGACCTATCGTTGGCCAATCATTGAGAGTCAGAGTGATTTGGATTTAAAGCATGGTTCTTAAGGAAAAATTTAATCAGTAAAACCAAAGATGTGTAGGGATTCAGTCATCAAAACTTAAATTTGGACAGAGCACCCACAGGGAAGTGTGATATCCCATGTGGACAGAAAAAAGGAAAAAGAAAGAAGAAGGAGAAGGTGGAGGAGGAGACAAGACAGTAAGGAGAAAGAGGGGGGGAGAGAGAGAGAGAAAATTAATATGTTGCCTAACTGGGATTAACAAGAATGGATATTAAGGTAATTAGGAGCAGTGATCAGAAACCCATTCAGGCTTTTTTGTTTTGTTTTTCCTTTTGTTTTCGTTTTGTTTGTCTGTCTGTTTGTTTTGTTTTGGCCTTTCTTTGGAAGAGGCAATATAAGAAGTAGTTTAGAATTAACCAAAAGCTGATCATTCCAGGTCTGGGAGTACTCACCTGGCTACACTACATTTTCAGTACTCTGCTGTTCTTGGAGTCAATCTTTCCAAATAAGGGAAGGGTAGTAGCATTTTTTTTATTGCATAATTTCCACCAGATCCTGTTTTTTTTTCTTGCTTGGATCTCTAACTTCTTTTAGACATGCCCTTCCTCCCACTGATCACAAGGAGTAGTTGTTTCATCATTTTCTCTAATTAAGAAAGTAAAACTCTGTTTTACTTCTGTGCAGCAACCCCAGGGTTCACTGTTTACCTTGAGGTTATATTTCATATTGGAGATAACTTTCAAAAGGTTCCAAAGGCTTTGGACAACAAATTCTTCAAAGATGCAGGTGGTCCCCACTTTTCTCACCCTTGACTCAAGACTTCTGTATATGAATGTCAAAGACCTACACCCTGCAATGCCAAACCTAATCCAGTTACCACCTCCCTCTTTAACAAGATCAACAGGGAAGACGTCATAGGTATGACCTTTTCACAAATCCTGAAGACTGGAAGAGGTGGCTGAGGTCTTTTATTGAGGGGAAAAAGGGGGAAGAGGAAGTAACTGGCCCACCTGGCTTTCCAAAATGGGACAAGAGCTGCAATTTTTGACTCAGAAAAGTCCTCGAACTCTTTTGGAAATGACATAAATAGTGCTTTTATATTCAATGATTGCTGTTGACATCTTCTTTTGCTCTCCTTCCCCTCTTCATGGCAAAGGAGAAGGTGAGAGACATAAATTTTGGTTAATATGATACCTTGAGGGGCAGCTATGTGGTACAGTGGATAGAGCACCAGCCCTGGAGTCAGGAGGAACTGAGTTCAAATTGGGCCTCAGACACTTAATAATTCTAGCTGTGTGGCCTTGGGCAAGCCACGTAACTCCATTTGCCTTGTAAAAACCTAAAAAAATAAGACACCTTGAGTGAACTTTAACCAATTTCCCAATATTAAGTCCATATAATCTTTAGTTCTAGTTCTTTAAAGCAGCTGGATGATGAAGTAGAGAGTGCTGGGGCTCTTTAAGACCTGAGCTCAAATCCTATCTCAAATAACTTACTAGCTATGTGACTCTGGGAAAGTCACTTAACCTATTTACATCTGCTTCCTTTTCTATAAAAATGGAAATACCAATAGCACCTATTTCCCAGGGGTGTGAGGGTCAAATGAAACAACTGCACAAAGTTTGGCATAGTATTTTAGACTAAAGGAAAAGGGAAGACTGAAGTTTCTTGAGCCTCTAGAGAAGTAACATGGTCAGATATATACCTTATTTTCAGAAAGAACTCAGAGTTTATTAGGAAGAGAGAAAATCAGTTTTGTACTCATGGGGCAGTACAGAAATTTGAGACTTTAAAGTTTGAAAATCCTATGATTTTTGAGTGGTATTAGCATTTACAGTATGATTCAGTCTGATAAATGTCTGGACAGGAATGGATATGAAAGTAAGAGCAATTGAGGAATTCAATGAACAGTCAGGGCATAATGCTAGAGGAGCCAATGATTTAGGCTTTCATTTGTTAGTTTCATTTCTTGTTTTCTTCCTAGTGTTCTATTTATTTCTTTGCATAGAATTTCATATCTGGACCTCTATAATTGGAAGGGTCCTTATAACATTGAATGTCTGAACTGGGAGACTCTTAGCCTACTGATTGTCAAAAAGGAAGTCTTATAAGACATCATAGACCACACAATGTCAGGAAAAGAGGGGTCTTTTGGTTTTAAATATCAGAATTGGATGATTCCTTAGAACAATAAAGGTTAGAACTAGAAGGAAGCTTCAAATATAGACTGCCAGAGTTGGAATGTTCTTGACTACCTTCTTCATTTTTACAATGGAGGAAACAAAATCTTAGAGTCATTAAGAAAATTATCCCAGTCCTACAGCACTGTATCAGAAGTTGTTTAGTGCCTTTCTCATTTCACAGGGAGCTGCTATCAGTCAGATATCATTTTTGGAAGGACTGAATAAATTCATTTATGTTAAACTATCACAAAAAATCTGGCATTTTGGTGGAAATTTTCCTTTAAGAATACAAGGAAAAATTCTCTAGTTTTTAAATTTCATACCCCTGATACAGATTGGAAGGAGATATATCAGCCAAGGGAGTAACATGGTGATATTCAAATTGCTTCACAGATATCCCAATACAAAGAAACTTATCATTTATTATTGAACAATGAATAGAGATTGTAGTCAGCATGGTTAGCCTGAGATCCATGATTTTATATGTGTATGTGTGTATAATATATAAATGTATATAATATATATGGGCATATGTATATATGCATTTATATGTATGGTTTCCTGAGGGGAGGTTCTTAGATTGTATTCAACAGCCATAGGGATCTAACACATAAAAAATTTTAAGAGTCCCTGATCTAGGAGTAAACAGACTCCAGGTATATCACTATTCCTAAATAAATACTGGACATTGTGCTTTATTTATACTCAGTTGATATTCAAAAATATTTAGGACTCTCCTGTTATGTGACAGTCATTATATTCAGTACAGAGTCCATAATAGTAACAAAATATGAAATAACCCCTTCCTTTAAAAAGTTTATAGTCTTATGTTCAGGAATTCTAGGGACTATTGAGTCACAGAAATGAAATATGTGTATGGCTTCCAACAAATCAATTCCTCTCTTTGAGCCTTAATTTCATAATCTATAAAATAATAACATTGAACTAAATGACATTTACTGTTCATTCTAGTTTTAAAATTCTAATTTACCTATGAAAATGAGATTTATGTAATCTATCTTGAAAAATTTCTTAGTCTACTTTTCTGAATAAGAAGCCTTTTAGAATCTCACTGGAATAGTTCTCTCAAAGGAAATCTAATAGCTCTCAAGTTTGTCCTGGGTATTTGCTACCAGTTTATTTTTGACCTGATCTTTGAATTCAATACCTACCTTCCTCTTCTTTCTTTGTCTTAACTCTTTCTTTCTTTCTCCTCTCCCTCATCTTTTCCCATCTTTTCCATTCATTTCCTTCCTCTCTCACCTTTCCTTTCAGAAATATTCCTTGGGAATTATGAAGGTGAGAGACATGATCATATCTCTGAGGACTTCCTGAGAATTTATATGGAAGATATATATATATATATTTATGTATGTATATACTATGTCACATGGTGGAATCCATGAAAATTGTTCAAAAATGTAAATTGTTCTTGTCTTAATTACAAGAAAGAATGAAGTGATACACATCACCCAGACTTTATTCTTTTTCTTATAATTAAATATAATTACATTCTTCCATACTGGAAATAGAAAAATGTTATTATTCTTTCTTTCTAAGGATAATGCTGTGATATGCAAGGTATGCTTTTAGGTATTCTCTGTGGGAAAGAAGGGCATTAAGGGAAGAATAATTTTGGAACTAGCAAGGAACAAGACTCCTCCATGAGGTTTTACAAAATTCATTATTATGGGTTACTCAGAGCTAGTCCATGCAAATGATAAATTATTCTATCCCTTCTCAATAGTAAATTATACTAATAACATTCCTACTTTATTCAGATTCTAAAAATTGGTTCTGCGGGTAGGGGCACTGCTGTCGGTACATACCAATTTCCCCTGCCTTGCCTGTTCCCTGTGGCATGAATTTTTTTTTCTTAACAAACATTACTGAAATTAAAATCCAGTGACAAAAAATATAAAAAGTAATAAATTTTAGAAAATCTGCACGACTTGAGGCCATAGGGGAATAAAGGGTAGAATAAAAAAGGATGCCAATTTTTACTTTTCTTGAGTTGCTAAAAGAAAGTATTATATGGGGAGGTAATGATATCTAAGTTGATGAGGACTATCTAGGCAGAGAGAGAGAGAGAGAGAGAGAGAGAGAGAGAGAGAGAGAGAGATTTGTTAGACTGGTAAGCAGAAAAATCTAGTTTCTAGTCCTGTCTATTTGCTTAAAACAATTTATGAGTAATTTTCTTTAATCGTGCTTTGTCTTAGTTTCTTTTGCTGCAAAATGGGCATATCATACTTCCTATCTAATCCAACTAATAAGTATTTATTAGCTATCTATTTCATAGATATTTCATAGATTAAAAAAATTAAAACAACCTCAGTCTTCATAGAATTTATCTTCTACTTAGATCATATGTCTTGTAAATAGATATGCATATCATAGCTAGGTGCCAAGTGGATAGAGCACTGGCTCTGGAATCAGGAGGCCCTGAATCCACTGACCACCAGAGTCCTCTGGAGGAGAAAGTGAGGCCAGTGACTTTGCTTAGCACTCTCTCCCTCAAATCCAATTCATGAGCTTATCAGGGTATCACCTTCCTGATGTCATGGTCTTCTTCGAAAATGAAAGACAAACAACATCAAAAAATAATAGGCACATATGAGATAATGTGAAGAAGCAGAAAGTATGAACAAAAGAGAGTTCAATTAATTAATATTTATTAAAATGCCTATTGTGAGCCTGGTACTATATCAAGCCCTGAGAATACAAAAAAAAGTAAAAGATATTTAAAATATTCAAGGAATTTATAATCTTGTGTATGTTCGGGGGAAAATTGGAACATGATTAGAAATGTGATGGAAGCTTACTATACTAAAATATAGAAATAGGAAGGCTTATATTCCAAAGATGGGAGATAGTCTGTGGTCCAGAATCAACTGTTTACAGGTCTTTATATGTGAGAAGCTTGTGCTTTTCATTGTTTTAAAGACTTTAAGTGCTTACACAAGAGATATTACCTTAGAAATATTTCATTTTATCCTCATTGATAACTTGAGAAGTAGATGCTATTGTTATTCTCATTTTATAGTTGAAGAAACGGAGGCTGCCGGTGGTTAAGCTGTTTGCTAGGGACTACATGGTTAATAGAAGCAGTTAGGTGGCACAGTGAGCAGAGTGCCTTGTCTGAAGTCAGAAAGATTTGTCTTCTTCAGTTCAAATCTGTCCTTCGACATTTGCTAACTGTGTGACCCTGGGCAGATCACTTAACTCTGTTTGCTTTAGTTTCCTCATCTGTAAAACAACTGGAGAAGAAAATAGCAAACCAGTTTAGTACCTTTACCAAGCACATGACAAATGGAATCACAAAGAGACAGATACAACTGAAATGACTGAACAACTGCAAAACCATGAGTTCTCTGAGCATAGAATTGAATTTCCAACTCCCTAATACTGTAGGATTTATGATAAAGCAGGTGGGCCAGTGTAGCTGGAAAGTAGAGTATGCAAAGGGGAGTAATCAAGTGTCAAAATATATCCTGAACCTATATCAAGAAGGGATTTAATTGCCAAACTGAGAATTTCATATGTATATAATTATGCATATATACTCACCTGTATGCATGCATGCATACATAGAATTAATTTAGTATATGTATACATATTTGTGCATGTGTATAATATATATTTATTCATATATACATTTATTTATTTGTTTATTTGGTAGGTACAAAAGGTAACCAATTTTAAAAATGCGGATTCTGATATAGTTTGTCTTTTAGTAATAAGTATTTCAAATATCAATATATATAGAATATATTCTTTCTACAAGTGAAGATAGCAATAAGGAAATTATAGACAATTTGACTTAGCTTTGATTCTTAGTGAAATTCTAGGAAAAGTCAATATAGAGATAATTTAGCAAACACATAGAAAGGAAAGAATTGATTAAAAACATCCAGTGTGACTTCATCGAAAACAGGTCATATCAAATACTAAACTGGTAGATAAAAATAATCCTATGCATATACTTAGCTTAAGTATCTCATGGTTTTCTTATGGAGGGAAAATATGTATTAGATTATAATATGATCAGATCTATTCAGATAGCAAGATTCAGAAGAGTTGGAAATGTGGTAAGAAGTCCCCAGTGTAATAGGGAATTGGGATTCTGTGCTTGATTCTGTTCTCTTTAATATCTCTGTGAATAACTTAAATAAAGGCATAGCTAGTGTAGTCATCTAACATATATATATATATATATATATATATATATATATATATATATATATATGTATATGTATATAGATGACACCAAATGCACAGGGATAGTTTAACAGACTGGATGAAAAAATCTGAGACTAAAGGGATCATGACTTTAAGGCATTGGAATGATTCAAAAAAAAGATCTAATTCAATAGGGATGAGTATAAAGTTTTGCCTTAGGCTAAAACCATCAGTCCCATAACATGAATTAGAAGAGGCATGGCTACCTAGTAATTATGAAAAAGATTTTGGGTTCTTAGTGGATGACAAGTTGAGTGAGTCAGCAGGATAATGTTACACCTGAAAAAAAAGTCAAATAAGATATTTGACATTTAAAAGGGTATATAGATTTCTTGAATGCATAGGTAAATAGAATTATTATTTTCTGCCATTGTCAGTTTCAAGGATCATCATTCAATAAGATTATTGTCCAGAGGAAAAAATGTTGGAAGGTGGAGGACTTGGAAGAAATAGTATCTCAGGTTTGGTTTAAGGAGCTGGACAGATTAAGAACAGAGAAAAGACTTGAAGAAGGGGGTCATGATAGCCCTTTTATAATATTAGAAGTATTTTTCATGAGGAAGGAATAATAATATTAATAGTTTTTTATCTATTTCTTCTCAGAGGATAGGAATATGACAAATGGTTGGAAGTTGCAAAGAAGTCAATTTAGTCTTGACCTAAGGGGAAAAAATGCTCCTTAAGTAGAATTGTCCCAAAGCAGGATGTTTTGTCTTCCAACAATATCTTCCAAGAGTGTTTGGGCTCCTGTTCTATGGGGATACAAAATCATAAGTTTGGTTATGTTATAGTGACATTTATTTTGTGCAGGGGTTCTGCTAGATAGTTATTGAGGTCCCTTCCATTATTTCTTTAATTCTATGGTTCTATAATTTACTCAATGAGTGCTCCCTCAGAACAAAGAGAGGAAAAGGAAGCAAATCAGCTAACCCAATGTCCCAATATTAGTATATGCAATTTCCCAAACCAATTGGCTCTAATACCATCAATGAAAGGAAAGTTTAATTTTCTTATCTTCTCTCTGTGAACAGAATTGGTCATTACAATTACTTAGTAGTTAGAATTATCTTAATGTTCTTTCAATTAACTATATATATATATATGTATATATATATATATATATATATATCAATAAACATATCATTTTCCTGTCTCTAAGGTCTTTTTTTCCAATTTATTGAAACCTAACCATTTTTTTCAGAATATCAAATATACATCATTTTACTGACAATCATATTTCGAACTGCTCTTTCAAAGTTTTGATTCTTTTCTTAAAGTAGTTTCTCAACCCTACTTTGTTCTAACACGATTCTTTGATTCCAATGTAGATCTTTTCTAACTTGTCTATGTTATTTACATTGTGCAGCCATAATCTTAAAGATTTTTTGAGTCTATGGTATGCACAACTGGAAATTAAAGGATCTAAATTTGAGTCAAGTTTAAGTATAAAATTGTATACCTGATTACTAAAATTCCTTTCACTTCTCCCTTTCTATGTTTCCATTATTAAAACATTCTTCACATCATCAACTATTCTCTTATAAATAGTAAATGTGCTGGATGATATATCATGTAAATTAAAGGTTTTTATCTTTTCTATCTAAAAGTTTCCTTTCTATAACAGATAAACCATGCATGGTAGTTTAAAGAAAAGGTCATTGTTTTTTATTTCAACCCAGTGCTTTGATAGAGAAAAAGTGTTTGGCTAAAAAAGAAATTGAAGATATATGTTGTCACAGAGGATCTATTTCTGCATAACATTGGCCTGCTGCTATAATTAACTTTTTAAATTTTATTTTATTTCATTTTATTGATTGATTGATTGGTTTGATTTTTGGGCTTTTTGCAAGGCAGTAGGGTTAAGTGACTTGCCCAAGGTCACTCAACTAGGTAATTGTTAAGTTTCTGAGTTCAAATTTGAATTCAGGTCCTCCTGATGCGAAGGTTAGTACTCTATCCATTGTGTCATGTAGTTTCACTTAGCTGCTTACTCTTTTTTTAAAATTACATTTTTATTTTTTTACACATTACTAAAATAGTCTTTTTGTAAGAGTAAACATAATTCTCCTTCCCCCCCAAAAGTAAAAAAAAAAAGTCATGAAAAATAAAATGAAAGAAAGAGAAAAAATGTGCTTCAAATTGTGTTCAGATACCATCAACTCTGTCTCTGGTATAGATCTCATTCTTTATCATTAGTCCATCAGAGAAGTTAATTCCATATTTTTCCACAGTTACTGTTGTTGAGCATCATTCCCTCCATCCATTTCTCCCCACTACCATTTATCATATTTTCTCTCTCCTTTCACCCTGTCCCTCTTCAAAAATGTGCTGTGGGGATGGGGGCAGCTATGTGGTACAGTGGAGACAGCACCAGCCCTGGAATCAGAAGTATCTGAGCTCAAATCCGGCCTCAGACATTTTATAATTACGTAGCTGTGTTACCTTAGGCAAGTCACTTAACCCCATTGCCTTACAAAAAGAAAAAAATACAAAAAGAAAATATGCTGTAGGATAGCCTAATGGTATAGTAGACAGAGCACTGGCCCTGGAGCCAGGAGGCCCTAAGCCCACATCCCACCCTGGACACCCAGTAACCATGCAACCTGTGGTCCCAGACAGGCCACCCAATCCCACCAACTTGCAAAAAATAAAAAGAAAATGTGTTATATCTCCCAATCCTCTTCTATGATTTACCTTCTCTATCACCTACATCCCCCTCCCCCAGTCTCCTTTCATTCCTTTTTCTTCTAGATTTCTAGATTTCTATCTTGATTACTAGATAACCCCATTGAGTCTATTGAGTCTCTCTCTCTCTCTCTCTCTCTCTCTCTCTATATATATATATATATATATATATATATATATATATATATATATATGCTGTTTCATCTCTGAACCATTTTTGAAGAGAATGAAGGCTTCCTCATTCTGCCTCACATTCTTCCCCCGTTCCATACCATTACAAAAGCTATTTCTTGACTCTTTTACATGAAATCTCTTAGTCTATCCTACTTCTCCTTTCCCTTTCTCCCAGTATATTTCCTTTTCATCCATTGAATCCATTTTTACAACATATTATGCCTTCATATTCAGCTCCTTCTTGTGCCTTCTCTATATATGCTCCTTCTACCTGTTTCAATACATGAGAAGGTTCATATGAGTATTATCAGTATCATCTTCCCATGCAGGAATACATTCATTTCATCATTTTTAAATCTCTCATAATTTACCCTTATCATACACACTCTCTATGCTTCACCTGCATCCTGTATTTAAAGATCAGTCTTTCTGTTCATCTGTGGTTGCTTCAATAAGAACATTTGAAATTCCCCTCTTTTGTTGAAAATCCATCTTTTTGGGGTGATAGGTTGTGCAATGGATAGAGCACTGGCCCTGGAGATAGGAGTACCTGAGTTCAAATTCAGCCTCAGACACTTAATAATTACCTAGCTGTGTGACCTTGGGCAAGCCACTTGACCCCATTTCCTTTCAAAAAATAAAATACCTAAAAAACCAAAAAAAAAAAAAAACCCAAAATGAAAATTCTTCTTTTCTCCAGAAGAGGATGCTCAGTTTTGCTGGATATTTGATTCTCAGTTGCATTCCAAGCTCTTTTATCTTCTGGAATATTATATTACAAGCCCTATGAGCCCTTAATGTGTATGCTGCTGCTAAGTCCTGTGTGATCCTGACTGTAGCTCCACAATATTTGAATTATTTCCTTCTGGCTGCTTTTGATATTTTCCTTTTGACTTAGGAGTTCTGGAATGTGGCTGTAATACTCCTGGTGGTTATTTTTTTTCCCTTTGGATCTTTTTTCAGGAGGAGTTCAGTGGATTTTCTCAATTTCTATTTCACCCCCTGCTTCTATGATATCATGGCAATTTTCCTGTAGAAATTCTTGAAAAATGAATTCAAGGCTTTTTTCCTCATCATGACTTTCTATTAGCCCAATAATTTTTAAATTTTCTCTCCTGGATTTGTTCTCCATATCTGTTATTTTTTCAGTGAGATATTTCACATTTTCTTCTAGTTTTTTATCCCTTTGGTGTTGTTTTATTGTTTCTTGATTCCTTGCGAAGTCATCAGCTTCCTTTAGCTCTAATCTACATTTGAAGGAATTTTCATCAGAGAGCTTTTTTATTTCCTTTTTCATCTGGCCAGTTCTGCTTTTTCACCATTCTTCTCCTCATTAACTCTTTGGACTGCTTCATCCATTTGACCTAAACTGGTTTTTAACACCATGTTTTCTCTAGCATTGTTTTTCAGGATCTTCTTCACCAAGCTACTAACTTGGTTTACATGTTTTTTTCTGTATCTCTCTCATTTCTCTTCCCACCCTTAATAAACATTGAAGGAGATGTAAATCAAGGAAATTCAAAGTTATCACTACTGGGATAGAAGAGATTTAGTATTCAGTTCATATTTAGGGGGACTTCTCTGAGGATGTTAAGGTACTCTAAATGCAACTTGTAGGCATGATTCACCATCTTACTTCAAGGTTGATTTTGAGATAAATTGAAACATTCATGAGTCAGTGAAAAAAAGAAGTTTTCTTTGCCCAAACACAGAAACGATATTGAGGGACACTTAGATTTTACTATGCATACCAGGTCACATCTTGAAATGAGTCTAGTCATTATTTCTCTGGTGGCATCATGTACCAATCAAATCTGAAAAGCACTGACAATAAATATCTTGCTATCATTTATTCCTCCAAATCAGAAAGCTGCATTAGGGAAGTAAGGGTCAATCAGTTTACATTGCAGGTGTGGGATAGGGAAGCATTCAAAAAAGTCAGGAAAGCATTAATTCTATCACCTTCTTATTTGGGAATAATAATCTATTGATTATAGCAAGCCATGATATTATATAAAGATTTCTGTAGGGGAACTGTATTTGCTTAAAGAAGTTTGCCTTGCCCAATACAAGAGGGAAGACCAAATAAATGAAGAAATGCTATTCCACAGATTTTGCATGGAATTGAATTTTATCCCACAGCTTGTGTATTTGGGAAATGAAGTACAAATGGAAAAAAAAACATTAAGTCTTCAAAGAGGTGAAAATGGAAAAGGAATTTGACTAGAATTTTTTTTTTTTAGAAATTCCAACTTTTAATGATCCCACTATTTCCCTGAAAGCAAAAGCTCATATTTTCAACACAAAGTTGTGGAAAATAAATGCCTTTGAATTAATAAACATGAGTACCACAGAAGACAAGAGAGAGATACAAGATGGGAGTGAGTAGGGGGCAAACTTTAACAAATATTGAGATTCCAACTGCAGGAATAAAGAGCAATATCTAGGAAATATATGAAAATTGTGGCTATTTAGAGGTGGGTGGGGTATCAAGTGCCAAGAGTAAGGCATGACAGACATTCACAATATTCCAAGGGGGACCCTTGCAAAGTCAGAATAGCATCAGAAATCATTTAGGATTGATCCCTGTGGACAAACATTTTGAAGAATGAAGAAAATAGAAAGATGAGTATGTGTGGATGAGTTTTGATCTGTGTTATTGAAAGGATTGTCCTAAATTGATTAAATTAAAATCTTTAATTGAATAAAATAACCAAAAAGACTATATTATGCTGATTGTTGGTGATTATCTTTCTTTTTTTTTCCAAGGCAAGGGGTTTAAGTGGCTTGCCCAAGGCCAGACAGCTAGGTAATTATTAAATGTCTGAGACCTGATTTGAACTCAGGTCCTCCTGACTCCAGGGCTGGTGCTCTATCCACTGCACAACCTAGTTGCCCCAATTTTCTCTTTTTTAAAATGTATTTATTGTTTTTTTAACATCATCATAATTTCCACCAGTAAATATTATCCTCTTCTAGAGATTCATGCAATATATGAAATAGTAGGTATTTAAAGACAAAAACAAAAACTAAAGAAACAATAATCATAACAAATATTTTAAAAAAGTCTGAAAATGTGTGATGTGAAACAGTAATTGAGGGGGTGAGGTAGGATATTTATATCTCTTCCTTTGAGTCATATTTGTTCCTTAAGAATTTTCAATATTTAATGTTTTATGTGTGATTCTTTCCATTTAGATTTTTGTTATTTTTTGTGAATTTTTGCCTGCTTATTTTATTCTTTTCAATTGATGTAGAATTTGTGATACTTCTCAGTAATTATCATATTCATCTTTTCTCTTCACATGCTAATATTCTCTTTTACTCTTGTTCCCCATTTGCTGATATTCATTTGAAATCTTCAGTTCATGGGGTTTACTTGAAAAAGATACTGGAGTACTTTGCCATTTTCTGCTCTAGTGTGTTCCCATTTACAGACAAGGAGTGGAGACAAATAGGGATTGAGCAACTTGTCCAAGGTTACTTGGACACTACCCAAGGATAAAGGCATTTTAGTGACTCTTTTGCATTCTTTCAAGTTGATTTCCACAATAGTTGTACCAATTCATAGTTCAAAAAATGTAATAATGTTCCTATCTTACAATCCCTCCAACATTGATAATTTTCAACTTTCATCCCCTTTGCCAATTTGTAGGGCATAAAATAAAGCCATTTATTTATTTTTAGTTCTTTGGAGTTTGTTTTCCAATAGTAGGTAACAATAAATCATCAGGGTAGTTATTTTAAATGGGATTTTGCTTTCTAACTCTTGCTGTTGTATTTTGTTAGTGATATTCACTATTTCTGCCTTTATGCATTTGATTATGGGGTTTTTATGCCAGCATGCATGGTCAATTTTTTGCATGGTTGTCATATGCTGCAGAAAAAAATATATATTTCTTTCTATCCCTATTCAATTTTCCCCAAAGGTCTAACATGTCCAGGTTTTCTAACATTCAATTTGCCTCCTTAACTTCCTAATTGTTTATTTTATGGTTAGATTTATTTAATTCTGAGAGAGGGAGGTTGAGTTCTGCCACCAGTAGAATTTTTCTTTCTATATCTTCCTGTAACTCATTCAACTTCTCTAATAATTTGGATGCTCTACTGCTTGGTGGATACATATTTAATACTGAAATTATTTCAGTGTCTAGGGTACCATTTTAGGAGTATATAGTTTCCATCCTTATCTCTTTTATTGGGAACTATTTTTGCAGCTTCTTTGACTGAGATAAGGATTGCTACCCTGCCTTTTTCACTTCAGATGAAGCATAATATATTCTGCTCCAGCCTTTTACCTTTATATGTATCTCTCTGCTTTTAATGGGTTTCTTGTAAGCAGCATATTGTAGAATTCTGGTTTTTAATCCACTCTGCTATTTTCTTAGATTTTATGGGAGAGTTCATCCCATTCACATTCAAAGTTATAATTATTATCTCTTTATCCCCCTCCATTCTTTCTTCTCTTCTTTTGTATTTTCTCCTCCACCCCCACCAGGAACACAGCAAAAGCTTCTGCTGCTGTTCTCATTGTAGTACTGCCAGTTTCACTCCTCATCCCCCAGATCACCTATGCTCCCCTGTGATAGAACTTGTTGTGGGATGCTCTCCCTGGTTCTTCTCTGCATTCAGTGGATCCAAATTTTATTAAGAGGCTTGATTCTTGCTAGCTCTAATGGAAAGCCAGGAGAGCTTAAAACAGTGCCTGGCTTCCCTCTGCCATCTTGGCCAAAAGTCATTATGTTAACTTACAAAGAAAGAATTATATTGGAATGATCCCTAAAAGGATGTATATACCTGTGGTATATCCTTTATCTTTTAAGGTTCAACTCAAATGTTACCTACTCTAGAACGTTTTTGCTTGCTCTAAACACACTTTCTCAATTTTAGTCGTACAAGTGGACAAGGTCTTTACTGTATAATTCAACTGAATTCAATTCCACATAGATTTTTGTGACTATTGAACTGAATCATTGAAAATGTGAATCATGACATCATTCCAAATAAGTAGATCTTTTACATATTTAGCGAGCTTCTTAGAAAAGTAAAGGAATTTATAAGAATCATCATTTTTGGGAAAAGTACAGCAACAATGGTAGTAATCACAACAATAGAACTAACATATTTGTAGCACTTTGTTGTCTACAAAGAAATTATCATATTTCTCACTGATCATTCATCCATGGTATAGAGGTGACTTTCATTATTAAAAGTTGTGCCAGTGTAGCATTAATTATGTTTAATGAAGCAAATCTTTGTCCAGGTCCTACCAAGTTGCAAAGAATACAAGTTCTGGTCCAATGACCAGCTACATCTGCTAATTGAGAACCAGTCCAGCTAAGTGTTAAAACATTCATTATTTCAGGATTCCCCTTTATAGATCGTGTTTGGTCACAGAAATTCGTGAATTCCAATGATATAGAAGGAGTACAATTTGCATTAGTGAAAGAATAAATGGCACATATAGGATTATTGAAGGATAGGAAAGCTTAATATTATTCTATTAGTTAAATAAGAGTAATAGTAGTAGAAGTGATAGCAATAACTATCATTTCTATAAAGATATTTCATAAACATATCAGTGCATCATTTCAACCCTCTTAACTACCTCACTGAAGTAGTTCCTTATTATAGATAAGGATATTCAGTCCTAGAGAGGTGAAGTGATTTTAAATAAAGCAATTAAGCATGCAGATGTTAGAAGCAGAAGAGAACCTAAGTCTTCTCATTCCAACTACAGTTTTCTTTCCCCTATCACATGTTGTTTATATTTTTTTCATTTTTTGTGTATTGAATCCTTTAAGACAGAGTGGTTGAAACTTTGTCCCTTTGCACAAAATATTTCTATAATTATCTAAAAAGTGTGAAATTTAAAAAATTGACTTCCTTTTTGACAGTAATTCTATTCCTTTAACAAAGTAGAAACAAGTAATCAGCCTTAATTAGGTTCAATTAAGGAGCTAGTAGATGATACAATTCTTTGTCACAGTGGCCAAAAGCCAGGTAAGTTCCTCCCAAGACCAGAGCCATTTTGTTTCTCCTTACTTCAACTTTTCCAGAAACATCCTGTAATAGATTCAACCTTCTTACCTCTGACCCTAGTGAGGTTGGTGAAATAAGACCCTGATCTCCTCATAACAGAGCCATGCCTAAATTGTTTCTCCCCACAGAAGATTTGAGGGTATATTTGTTGCTGCTTCTTCTGCCCTTACAAATTTTTGGGTGTGGCTCTTTTTCTATTAAACAGAGAAACTGTTCTCATTTTTCCCCTAAATATTGTTATATATCTAATTTATACTGTATTTTAATGGCTCTATTCTCTTTCATTTTCTTAGCTTTCTTAAAAGTATAATTGTAATCCTTATCATTGATATGATACAAAATTTATGTCAGACATCTTTATATCCCCCCCCTCCAACCTCTTACCCCCCAATCCCTACCCCAGGACTCAACGCTTAGGACTAAAGCCATAACAACAGGTAGCTGAAAGCTGATCATTTTCCATCTGAGTATATTTAATTTGCCCCTAATCATGTTTATTTGCCACTGACTTCCCTGTGGATTGAATAACTCATGTGACCATCATCCACAGATGAGCTGAGTTCTGAAGGAGTCTGAGTTTACTTCAGTCTAGAAATTTAGAATTTACATCACTGGGATTTGACACCTTTAGTAAAGTATGAATATCACTGGATGAATATCAATCAAGGAATATAATGGAACTGGATATTTAATCTTGCTGAGATAAAACTGCTTGAAACATAGATATAGTCACACCAGCATCATTAAGTTTCTACTTTTCCTTTGATTTATCCTCTGCACCCTGGACTTTTAAGAAGTGAAATTAGGAACAGATCAGATCTGTTCTTCCTTTGAATTCTGTGAAGAGTGCATCAACATTCTCTAAGGTTTCATAGGAGAGTGAGTCAGACAGAATTATTCACACATCATGAAAATGGAAGCATGAAAAGGTTCATCTCCCCTTTCCACCCAGGAAAGGTCTCATGGCTATCATTTTCATAGTCAACTTGTGGGAGCATATAGTGCAAAGAGCAATGTACTTGAATTGAAAAGATCATAGAATCAGGGATTTAGACCTGGGAGGGACATTAAAGTCCAAAGAATCCAACCTTTCATTTACAAATAAACTGGGACAGAGACAGGCTAAGTGATTTACTCAGGGTCACATAACTAAGTAAATATCTAAGAAAGAATTATAATTCAGCTATGTCCAGTGTTCTATATAGTACACTGTACTGGATTATAAAATGGATTCTATCACTGATTAGTCATGTGACCTTAGATGATTAACTTCAGAGCAACTTAGATTTAGAATGAAAGAATTTTGGAGAGCACCTGACACCCCATAATATTTGTAAACTAGAATCATGACTTAGCCAACTTAAGCATTAGAAGTGCTATATGAATGCACTTCAAATGAAGATAGTATTTCACAAAATCACAGAATTTCAGAAGCGGACCTTCAAAAACTACCTCATCCAAAATTAGATCCAAACAAAAATCTTGACCTTACAATTGCAAAGTGATCTTCAGTTCTTTGATTTAAGACCTCCTTTGATTGTAAACCACTATCCCATGAGGGGATTTTACTTTTTAGATATTCTGTTAGAAAACTTTTGTTTTTCCACATTAGAAGGTAAACACATTGGGAGTGAGATTTTTTTCTTTTGATGTACTGTATTTTGTACTTATCACCCAGCATAGTGTCTGATAACAATAAGCATATAACAATTACTCATTGATTGAATAAGGTGAATAATGTATCTCTATATTAAAGGTATGTCTCTGCAGTTTCTACCTATTGTTCTAACTTCTGATCTTTGGGACCAATAAGAACTAATCTAAAACCTTCTCTAGTGCTAGTACTTAAATTATTTGAATACAGTTATCATGACCTACTAAGTCTTCAAACTAAACATCAATAGGTCCTTCATCTGATTATCCTAAGGGATTATTCAAATATCTTCACCATCTTTATTGCTCTAAAGGCAAGAAGAGAGGAAGACCTAGAGTAGGGTGGTAGAAATGATACTATAGACTGGGGTGAGGAACCTTTTTTCTGTCAAGGGTCTGTCAAAATTATCAACTTGAAATTTAATCTGCTATATTTGGTCAAACATTAAATTAATTCATACCTTAAATGCTCCTAGATTTAGTGAATTTTGAATGTTGAGTCTTGTTATGGCTGCCTTGGCAGCACATGACCAAATAATTTCAATTGCCTTATATAGTTCTCAGGCTAGATTTTTCCTGCCCCTACTATAGAGGAAGGGATGAAAATGGGAAAAGTTGTGGATGTTAAGTCAGAGTCTCACAACTATTTGGATTTGATCAGAACCAAAAGGGGGAAAATTGTCAAGCTTATCTAAATGGAAAGATGATGTTACCAACTTTAAAAATAATGAACTCAGGTGGAGGGCCAAGTACTGGAGGGGTGCTTATCTCACTAGTACACATCTGGAGATAGAAATGTCAATGATCCATATGACAGATGAGAATTTAATTTGAAGCTACAAAATCAGATCCATGAGTTGGACGCTGAAAGTAGAAAAATTTTTTTCCTCCTTTCTTCAATTCATTCCAAGTATTTGATGTCAATATAAATAGGCTTAAAATAGTCACATTGGGATCTCACTAACTCAGTAGTGTTTTCTAGTAATGTGCTTTCACCCCATCATCATTTTTTGTTGATAAGTATATTATAATAATATGTATTTCTTTATAACTTTATGCTTTTTTACATTTAACTTAAAATAACCCTATGAAAAAGCTGCACAGTCTTTGAACTAAGGCATATGTTAATTAATATCTCCATTTTGCAGGTGGAAAAATTGAGACTCAAGGAAATATAGTGACTCATGGAAGCTTGCTGAGTAGCTAATGATGATGATAATGTTTGTCATAGATTTTTACTTTTGTTCTGATTCTTCTTTCACAACAGGATGAATGTAGAAACATATTTAAAATTATTGTACATGAATAACCTGTATCAGATTGGAGATGGGGATGGGAAGAAGGGAAAAAATTTGGAACTTACAATCTTACAAAAATAAATGTTGAAAACTATCTTTACATGAAATTAGAAAAAAATACTATTTAATAGAAATGGCAAAAAGACCTAGAGTGATGAAAAACTCATTATCAGAGCAATGTCTTTTATATTTCTATAACTCTAATTGCAATGATGCTTTTGCATCAGGCATAAAATTCTTTTGTTTTCCACTTTTATACATTGTTTCTATTTCTGCTTTGCGGGACCAAAAAGGATCAGTTTAATTGTTCTTCCATCTCACTGCCCCATAGATACATCAAGAGGAAAAAACCTCCTAGCTAAAGTTCCTTTAGTTGATTTTTGTAATATCTTGTTTGCCTTCCTCTGGGCACTCCATTTTTCCAAGATTTTATTTTATTTTTCCCAAAATGTGACACCCAGAACTGAATATAACACTCAAACAGTGACTCTGCTAGAAAGATTTCCACCTCCTTATAAATAAATGCCCAAGTAAAAAGATATTATTAGCATTTGGGAGTGTTGATATTTAGGAAATTTAAGTGTTCTAAAATACCAAGCCCTTTGTCGGAAAGAATCATGATGTCCCAATTCCATACACATAGATTCCTTTGTAATTTATTCAGAAGTAATAGGGAGTTGTTGAAATGTTTTTGAGCAGTGTAATGATGTGCTTTGTGTTCAAGGAATATGACTCTGGGACCAGTGTGATGAATGAATTGGACAGGAGAGAAAATTAAGATTGGAAATACATTTGGAGATTACTGAAATAATTCTTTACTAAATATTATTTGTGTTCATGACTTATCTTTTATATAAGACAATGAACTCCTTAAAGACTGAGATGGATCTCATTTATCTTTGCATTCCTCAAAAGGTCTAGGGCATAGCCTTATATATTTCAGAAGAAACTTGGGGGAAAAAGTGAAAAGCGAATTAATAAATGAAACCTTATTGGATCCAAGCTTTAACCCCAATAGAATTAGAGCTTATGAGGAACAATACCATACCTCCCCCTCCCATTTGGCAAAAAAGAAGACAAATTTATTGTGCCTATAAATAATCACTTGGACCAGAGATACCTTGGCAGGGACAATGTGGCTTTATTTAGGCCATTAATAACCAAGACCACATCTTTCCTTTCAAAAGAGATGTGCTTCCACCCTGGTTCTTATAGAAATTTATGTCTGTATACTTTGCATCCTGTGAATATGGATATCATGAGTCTCCTGTTTCTCAAAACCTTACTTTCCTATTTCACTGCCAAATTCATTTTACTAAGGTCCCTTCTTGCAGGGTCCATGCTTTACACCTAAGCCCTAGAGCTTATGGTTAAGCTCTTTACTGGACAATTTATAATGGTAGTCAAGTTTAGAAAAGCCCTCATACCTCTTCCTTCTAAATGATGTTCTGTGCCAAAACTGTCATTAGTCTATCTATCCCTAGTTGACAGAATTCTTAGATAAATTTTCAATTAAAACTTAGAAGTTTGAAAAATTATCTATGCTGAAAACCTATGCTCAACCACTTAACTACTCAGCAAACTTCCAAGAGTTTATTTATATTTCCTTTATTTATATTTCCTTGAGTCTCAATTTTTCCATCTGCAAAATGGAGATGTTAATTAGCATATGACTTAGTTCAAAGATTGTGCAGCTTTTTGATAGGGTTGTTGTTAGTTAAATGCAAAAAAGTACCAACCACAAACAAAAAAGTTAAAATAGTATGCTTCAATCTACATTCAAACTTTTTAAGAATTTTTTTCTGGATATGGATGGTATTTTCCATCATGAAACTTTTGAAATTCCCTTGGATCATTGTATTACTGAGAAGAATTAAGTTTATCATAGCGGATCATCACATAGTGCTGCTGTTATTATCTACAATGTTCTCCTGGTTCAACTCAATTCACTCAAAGACAGTTCATTAAAATCTTTCTAAGCTTTTCTGAAATCCACTTGCTCATCATAGCATATAAAATAATAGTAATCCATAATAATCATATGGTACAATTTATTCAGCTATTCCTCAGTTGACAGGCATTCCCTCAAATTCCAATTCTTTGCCACCATGAAGAACTACTAAGAATATTCCTGTACATTCACCATTATGGGTCTTTAAAAGAAAGTCTAGATGACTACTTCAATGGTACATTGTAAATAAATAAATAATGTTTCTTTAAATAGATTAAACTATTTGGCCATCCATCTGACATTTTGAGATTCTTCAATATTGTTTTGTTGCTGAGAATTCAAATCTCTCTGCAATTTATTATTGTCCTACCTTTCCAGACTTAATTAATTCTGTCAGTCACCAACATGCATATAATTTGTATTGGATACAGTACAAAACACTGGGAATACAAAGACAAAAGTGCAGTCCTCACCTACAAGACACTTTACACTGTGACCCAAATAAACACAGAATATTCCCTTCATATGCCAAATGCCAGCCTGCTTTGACTTTGTTCATGTAGATCTTGGTTTTTGGAATATTCTCCATCCCCCTTTTACTGTTGAATTTACTGTTTACTCATTCTTGAAAGTTCCATTTAAAAATTAACTGCTCCAGCAGGGTTTCCCAAAATACCCATAGAAAATAATTGTTATTGCTACTAATACTTCTATCATCATCATCATCATCATCATCATCATCACCATCAACATCATCACTATTGTTATTATTTTAGTCTACTGACCACACATTGAAAAAAATTTAAAATGCTTCTCTCATGTTCTTATCTGCTATCTGTTATTTTGTAGTGGAATGATTTGCAGTGTTTTCATCTCATGTACCTGACTATTTCTACTAGCTTCTAATACAGAGTAAGCACCAAATAAAGTGGTTTGTTTAATTTGAAGTTGAAGTAGGGGCAGGATACATCATACCTTCCATACAAAGGAAGGTGACCCATTAATGTGCTTCCATCAAGGAAAAGAGGTGAGCCTTGATTATCATACTCATGGATTGACTATAGCTTCTTAGAATACAAAGAATCAGTGCTTACTTTTTGAATAAGTTTTTTTTAGGTTTTTGCAAGGCAAATGGGGTTAAGTGGCTTGTCCAAGGCCACACAGCTAGATAATTATTAAGTGTTTGAGACCAGATTTGAACCCAGGTACTCCTGACTCCAAGGCTGGTGCTTTGTCCACTACGCCACCTAGCTGCCCCTTGAATAAGTTTCTTAACACCAATTATCACTGCCTCTCTGGATTAATACCTAGTGCCCTCTCCTTGATTAACAAATATTTAATTGTTTTGACTATATTTGCATCTAGTACTTCTATGATTTATTTATTTGCATATGCACTTAATTTCTCCTGTGTTAGTGCCTTGAAAGTAGGGATTTCTTTTTTTAAAATTATTTTCATTCTTTTTTAGAATTAACAGACTACCTGGCACAAAGAAGTTGCTTAATAAATACTTGATGTTTGAAGAAAAGAAATTGTGACTAATTAACTTTGGGAAAGAACATATTATCTATAAGAATGAGTGAAGGAAAAAAATAAAATGAAGAAATGAGATATCATTTTCAGTCTCAGTGTGTCTTCTGTTCCAAAGAAATGAAACTTCCCTTGAAAAATGGATTTTAACAATTGCCCAACAAGAAATACTAGTTTAATAATAGTTGACACCTCCATGCTACTTTAAGTTTCAGGGAGCATGAGAGGTAGGGAGGACAATGAATCATAATTCTTTGAGAAGCTTATTTGAGTTTTATAAATAATAGTCCAAGAACAGGAATTGTGTGACCTCATCCTAAGTTGGATATTCCTATATTGGATCACTCTCTACCTAAAATAATAATAACAAAAATAGGTGTAGTAAGAGCAGTAGCAACAATGGTAGAGTAATATCATCATCTCACAAACATATATCGCTTTACAAATAAAACAACTTTTTTTTCAAATTTGGTTATAACTAGCTATTTTGCCATAGATAGGTCATTTTACTCTTTTGTAGTTCAGTTTCCTTCCTTTAAAAGTGGGGATTATAATGTTTATAATATATTTCATAGTTTTATAATGGGGAAATATTTGTGAACATTAAACTATTTTTACTGTACTAGTATTTATGTTATTTAATTTGATTCCCACCAAAACTTGTGAAGTAGGAAGTAGACAAGTTATTCTAACACTGAAGAATTGCCACCATCACCATCATTAGCAACAACAGAAACAACAACAAAGCTACACTGACTACCATAACAAAGACAAGAATGTAGCATAGGTACTAATAGGAATTAAATAATTACTGATAAGCTTATTAATTTTCTTCTTCATTTCATATCTTGCAATGATGAAGAAACTGGTAACTGTCATTTGAATATGTGTTATAGGAAATAAAGGTATGGGATCTAGAGGAGATGAGATTGAGAAGGGGGAATGATAGGTTTCTTCAAATATATGAAGGACTATGGAAGATGAATTGAATTTGTTCTACTTGCTTGTAGAGGGAAGAACTATGACCAAATAGAAAGAAAATGCAAGGATCACTGTAATGATTAGAGATACTCTAAAATAAAATGATTTGCTTCAAGAAATATTAAGTTGATACATTCAAACATTCAGTATATATTTATTAATTGTTTACTGTGTTAGATTCTAGGATTAGAAAGACAAACATGAAAATATTCCTATTATCATGAAGTTGACATTCCATCGGAGAACATGGAACACTTGTTAGGAGTGTAATAAATGAAAATCCTGCTTTAGGGATGAGTTGATAAAATTGATATCAGATGCTGCTTTCACTTTAAAAATTCTATCACTTTATTTTTAAACAATCAGTTATTCTAAGTTGGATATTCCTTTATTGGATCATTCCTTACCTAAAATAACAATAACAACAAAGATAATCATGATAAGAGCAGTAACAGCAATGGTAGTAATATCATCTCACAAACATAGTGTTAACTATTCTTATTCCTATTTAACAGATGAGGCTGTTGAAGCACTGAGAAAGCAAGTGCTTTACTGAAAGACAAGTTAATGTCTGAATTTAGACTTTAACACACATCTCCTGACTCTGAAATCCACACTCCTTTCACTAAATGCATTCCTCCTCAGGCTTTTATGTAATTGATTGTCACCTATTGTGGTTTTTTAGTTCCTTCCAGCATATTTCTAATTTAATTATTATTTACTTTGAACATTCTTTTTTAAAATTTTGTTTTCCTTATTCCCTCCCTCCAGCTCTGTCCTCATCTATTGAGAAATCAATTAATATGTTATCAATTATACATGTGAACTCATGCAAAACATATTTACATAATTTCTATTTTGCAAAAATAACCCAGGAAAATAAAATGAAACATGATAATGCAATTTGCACTCAGAGTTCATTAATTCTTTCTCTGGATGTGAATAGCATTTTCCATTATAAGTTCTTCAGAATTGTGTTAGATTATTGTTTTGATCACAGTAGCTAAATCTTCCACAGTTGTTCATTGTTACAATATCACTGTTATTGTGTGCAATGTTCTCCTGGCTCTCTGCTCACTTCTCTGCATTAATTTATAAAGGTTTTCCAGGGTTTTATGAAGTCATTCCCATCAATGTTATCTTTAAAGGTCAATAGTATTCCATCATAATCTTATGCCACAACATATTCATCCATTCCATAATTTATGGGTACCACCTCAATTTCTAATTCCTTGCTACTATACAATGAGTTACCATAGATAATTTTATTTTTTAGTTTTTGCAAGGCAATGGGGTTAATTGGTTTGTCCAAGACCACACAGCTAGATAATTATTAAGTGTCTAAGGCCAGATTGGAACTAAGGTACTCCTGACTCCAGGGCCAGTGCTCTATCCATTGTGCCACCTAGCCACCCCACCATACATAATTTTGACATAAATGTCCTTTTCCTTTTTCTTTGAGCTTCTTGACATAAAAACAATTATGATTAAAAATGCATTTATAGTCATCTGAGTCCAACCAGAATGGTTGTACTCGTTCACAACTCCAACAGTAGTGCATTTGTGCCCCTATTTTTCTACATCCCAACCACTATTTGTAATTTTCCTTTTTCTATCATGTTGACTAATATGATAGACTTGAAACAGTATCTCAGAGTTGTTTAAATTTGAATTTCTCTAATAAATAGTGTTTTAGAGCATTTTTATTTGACTAACTTTGATCTCCTTCTGAAAGTTGCTTATTCTTATCCTTTGACCACATATCAATTGGGGAATGGCTCATTTTTTTTTATAAATTTGACTTCGCTCCTATACATTTGAGAAATAAGTCCCTCATCAGAGAAACTTGCAATAAAAGTTTTTTGTTATTACTTCATTGTCTATGCAATTCTCTTTCAATTCGATCTATTTTATTTTATTTTTTTTGCTTTTACTTTGTCCCTTGGAGGATATTTCAAGACAATCATTTGAGGAATAAATAGGCTTGCCAGTTTTCCAAGATATTCTCATAATAATTTTCTGAAGAAGCATATGGGAAGTATAATAAAATCTATTCACCAAAAAGATATCTATGTTCTGGAGAAGAGTACGTGGGATGAACTTAGACATGGAACAGTTGTGAATAGCAACTGAATATGAACCTTGAATGGGGAGGAAGACAAGTCAATCCTTTGTGGAGTTAGAAGACTATCCATTGACTAATAGGCTCCTTATATAGTCACTAAAGTATTACTTAATTAGATTAAAAACCAGAGCACTGTCATAAAACATGAGACCTGTGCCAAATCCTATATAATTTCTAAGTCTTAATTTCCTACCTAGACTATAAAATGGAAAATATTTGTTCTACTTAAAACAGAGTAGTCATTAGAATCACATGAAAATATGACTCTAAAGCACTATATAAAGATTTAGAGCTAGAAGAGTCTCGAGAGATCATGTAATCCAGTTGCTATTTTTCATGTGTTTGAAAATTGAGGACTATAGAGATAAAATAATCCATCAATGTTACTCAGGTTGTAAGAGTCAAAGCAGGAGTTTGAACTTAGGTCTTCTGATCCCAATTGCATACTCTTTCCACTGTGCCATCAGTGATTATATAAATGGGTCATCATGATGACCATCAATACTATTATCATTATCACTATCACCATGAATATTATGAGATAATATTTATAAAGCACTTAACACAGTCTAGGCACTATACATTATAGGTTTGAAAGCATTTTCCTTTCACTTATTCCTCTTGTTATGCGACTTCAAGCAAGAGTCTAAGCAATGGAAAACATCAATTTAGAACTTGCAGATAACTTTGATATCATTTAACCTGATTCTATTTCATAGGGGTAAATAGATGAGGGAGAAAAGATTTTAAATAATCTACCTGATATCCCATGGAAAGGAGCAATTGAGGCAGCTGACTTTAAAGCCACATTTTCTCAGGCAGCATCCAATATTCTTTCTATCATACCTCATTGCTGTTTCCCTCATCTGTTAAATGGGAATAGTAAAAAACTAACATTTATCTTTCAAGGTTTGAAGAGGGAATTCTAGAAGATACTATATGTAAAAGATGTGTCAATATACATAAGGTTGATTTTGTTAAGGCCCTTATGTATGAACTTGTCTAGGTCTTCTTAATCTTTTTTTTTTGTGTTGTGGATTCTTTTGGCAATTATGTTTTTAAATTTATAAAATAAGATAAATAGGATTACAAATAAGATCATTTTATATTTAAATTTAACTAAGAATCTCTCTCTCTCTCTATATATATATATATATATATATATATATATATATATTTAAATTCATTGACCCCAATTGTTGGGTCCTTGATCCAATCTAACCTTCATTTTACAAGTGAGAAAACCAAGATATATAGATATCAAATGATTTGTTCAGTTTCAAAAGTGCAGTTTATTGTCTAGCCCTCATCACTGCTAGCAATGTGGACAAGCCACTGCCCCTTTGTTTGTCCAGTATTCTCAGGTTTAAAGAATAGCTATAATATTTTCATTAGCAACTAACAAAACTATTGAATAAAAAAGTACTCTGTAAGGCTTAAAGTATAATAAGAATATGGTATATTATTAGTGCTATAATCAGGATAAAAATCCATGTCTTTCTTTGGCCTAAACAGCGGGTCTTTCTACTCTGCCAATTGCTACCATTTGAACCATAACAATGACACTAGGTAGTCAGAGCTTTTAATCTTCTTTCTGCAGGAAAGCAAATTCAAACTTAGGGAAGTCAAATTGTTTTTACATTACATACGGTAATTTGAAGAATCTTTATGAAACTCAGGTCTTCTGACTCCTAACCCAGTTTTTTTTTGTTTGTTTCCAAATTCAATTGATATTTCAACATATGTTTCCAGTATCTTGGCACTGTCACAAATAGAATACTTAGATCATCTTCTTGGGCAAAATGCAAGTTGTGAAATACTGAAGTTCAGATATAAAAATAAAGAGACCTCCTGGAGCCATGTAAATTTTGGCTGCCAAGTATGTACTGGTATATCAAAGATACAGTGATTGTTTTACCCCAGACAACTGTCATTTCAACAGTGAAACATTCTAGAAAGATGTGAATAGAGCATCAGACATTCAGCTAAGCTGCTTTAATTTCCTTGGAGTAGACTGATTTTTTTTTAGTTTTAGATTAATACTGTCTTCTATCTTCCCTTCCCATTGTTACATGTGTGCCCATGTACATCCATCTCTCTCTCTCTCTCTCTCTCTCTCTGTCTCTTTTTGTCTCTCTGTCTAGCTATCTCTATCTCTATCTTTGCCTATCTGTTGCTTTCTCTTTTTTTTCTCTTTCTCCTTCCCTCTCCCTTTCTGGCTCCCCCTTTTTTTCTTATTTCCTTCTTTTAATTTTCAAAGCATTTGATTAATGTTCATTTCATTGATTAATGTTTGAATCCTTCCTGTGAAGTGGGTCAGATTTTCCTGCCACAAAGGGTTTTAATGTGAATTTTCTTAAGTTATTTGGTAAGCATTAGAGTTGAGATATGAATCTGGTTGTTCTGGCTGCAAGTCTAATGCTCTTTCCATTATACTAAGTTTCTCTGTGAGGAAAAAGGAGCAGACTTGTGCTCTCCTAGGCAGAGAACAGATAAACCTTGGTCTCCAAATTTCAATCCAACATGGATTAGTTATCTACTAACATGCAATGACCTAACCTGCTGATTGCCACAGTATTCTCTTTGTGTTCTGATCTGAATAGAAAAGTCTTCACCATTCTGCATCCTGAATGTCTAACAATGTCGCCTAAAATAGCATTAGATTTTGCTTTTGTTTTTGTTTTTGTTTTTGTTTTTTGCTACTTCCTTTCACCCATATGATGCCTGAAATCACCAACTTCCCCCCACCCCTGGGGACTTTTCACATACGTTTTTGCCCAGTATATATGCAAGCTGCTTAATACATGTTTGTCAAACGAAATTGAATTAAACTATTGCTCAAATTACCCAATCCTTTATGTATGTAGGTTTTTTTAATTGAGCTTTTGACTTTTAGTTATGCTTATTAAATTCAATTCTGATAGTTTCTATTCTATTAAGAGTTTTTGGATGATGATTTTACTAACCAATAAATTGTCTATTTATCATGTGGGTGTGCCATATACAAAACATGTTAAGTATATCAGTCTATGCCTTCACTTAAATCACTGTTGTATCAACTATTGTCCTTATATTGCATGGGCTAGGTGAAGAAGTGTTTATTAAGATTCAATGTGGACAAAGTTACACTGTGCTAGGTATTAGATATACACAGACAAAAATAAAATACTTTTTGAAGTGTTTCTTGCAGTTGAGATATAGATTCTGACTTAATATTTCCCATTATACTGACTCTAAACACACTTTCTCCTTAATCACCTACAGACATATCTGAATCTGTGCTGTTATAAAACATCTCTAGAGGAGGCAACTTATACAAGATTCCTCTCATTGTTCATATATTCATTGAGTCCTTCCTTATATTTTCCCAATATTCCTCACTTCAACATTTGCCAAAAGTATTATACTGAGATAAATGATTATTATTATAGGATAATATTATGGGATAATAACCTTTGTTAAATTTGAAGACCATGAGACTTTGCCTATGTAATTTTCCATAACAATCTATTAGTCTATCAAAGCAAACAATTCCAGAAAACAAGAGCTGTTGTAGGATATTATATTGATCTGAGATATGATGGATTGCATTTTAAACCCTCTCCACCATTTATTCAGCCAATGCCATCATCACTAAGACCAAGTTGGCAGAGACATTACATCACCTGGTTATGTGTAATGTCTGCCCTAAAATAGCAGGTGGTAGCAATTCCAATTAGGCACTGAGAACATCTGCCCTATGCATCTGCATCTATATCTCATGTTGAGGAAGCTACCCATAAACAAGCTTTTATTAAATATTTTTGTTAGGTTTGGTACAAGTACTAAGGATTCAGAAATAAAAATGAAATAGCTCATGCCCTCAAGAAACTTAAATTTTATTAGAAGAAATAGCATATATATTATATTTATATGAATATATATTATATAGATACATATATATATATATATATATATATATACATAATATGTGTGTATGTGTATACTGTGGAGGGCATTGAGGGCCAGATGGGAGTCTATATTTATGTCTCTGCATATTTTTAATGCATATTTACTCATTTCATTGCCAACCCACAGAATAAAAATTGAAAGAATCATACTTTATGGAAATCTGTTCCATGATTACAGGACAGCCTTCAGCTTATTTTATGATAGTCTTGTCACAATTTTATAATAAAAGCAAATCTCATTTTTTCATTTACCAAACTAAGTATACTTAATGTTTTTTTTCTCTTCCAAAATCCATCAACATGAAAAAATACTTCCCATAATATACACCAAAATCATCTTGTGTGTATGAAAGTATATTTTTCATGCTTGTAAAAAGATACTTTGCAGAAGCACTGTAAGAGTATATCTTTTGTCTAAAGACTAGCCAAATTAAATATGAGTCTCATCAACAGAAGACTGACAGCAAACTAATGAATTATTGACCACTGCAACTTCTGAAGAACATTTACTAAAGACTAGACAAGTTTTGATCTATGTCCATGGAGGGAATATTTTCATCAATAAATTCATGACTCCAAGTATTGAAGTAAAGTGGGTTTTTATGAGTTTCTCATTCATGAACGGGTATACAATTTCTTTATTTTTTTGCACGGCAAATGAGGTTAAGTGGCTTGCCCAAGCCACACATCTAGGTAATTATTAAACGTCTGAGGCTGGATTTGAACTCAGTCACTCCTGACTCCAGTGCCAGTGCTCTATCCACTGCATCACCTAGATGCCCTGGGATATACAATTTCTTTTTTCTTTTTTTTTTAGGTTTTTTTTTTTTTTGCAAGGCAAATCGGGTTAAGTGCCTTGCCCAAAGCCAGACAGCTAGGTAATTATTAAGTGTCTGAAACCGGATTTGAACCCAGGTACTCCTGACTCCAAGGCTGGTGCTTTATCCACTAGGCCACTTAGCCACCCCCAGTTTTCAGATGTTTAAAGAGTCGTTATACAAAAAAGCAATTCTCTACTTGGCTGCAGAAGGAAGAACTAGAGGCAACAGATTGAAGCAACAGAGAAAAATATAACCTTAAAATAAGAATGAAGAAGATTGGGGAGAAGAAGCTTAGAAATAATTAGAAAAAAATTAAGAGTAGAACTGACTCTTTCACAAGATAGTATATTCCCTTTCACCTATTAGTCTATCAAAGCAAAGGGAACAAGTGAAGAAAAACAAAGAAGGATTGTGGAACATCATATTGATGTGAGAACTGATGAATTGCATCCTAAACCCTTTCAACAAGCTATTCAGCTTATGCCATCATCATTGGGACCAGTGTCCAGTCAACACTGGAATTTGACTTTGTCGTATGGTGGAGGGGAGCTAGGGCTCTGTGGACCTTTCTCTCTCTGATGTTCTGATTCCATGACAATAATTTCTAAAAAAAGGACAGATAGGGACAGAACTTACAAACAACTTGTTACTTATTATTTCCAGAGAGTATTCCATAGAAAATGACTATAGTCTTATTTCTGACCAGTGATTATTGCTTCGTCAGATGAAATCTTCCAAGGAAATTGCATTTCAGAAGAGTCTTAGCTTGTTTTTGTTTTCTGTTCCCTTCTTTAGCATCCTAACTCTAATCAAATGGAGAATGGGCTATCTGTAGAAAAAGTAGATTTCTCAGCATGTTAGATCTGCTATCAGGCATATTCTAGACAGAATTTATGTTCAAAATAGTGTTTAAACTCTATAAACCCAAAGGATCATGCTGAACTGAGATTTTTGTGACTTATTTTCATGACTAAAAAAAAATGTAACTTGCTTAGTCTGGCAACCAAGTTCCTGGCCTATGACTTTGGATATTAGCATTTTGGAACAAGATTTTGAGAGACAGAAGGATAAGACCAAGGTTCTGTTTATCTTATAACAGGAATTTATTTTAACATTTTATGCATATTGGATTCCTTTGATGAGCTCTAATAAGGCATTTGAAGTACTCCAAAATGTTTTTTATTAATTAATGGAGAAGTTAAATCTTGATTAGAGATTAGTGAAAATAAAGGTACAGTTTTTCCTGTACAAGTTCATGAACCCCATAAAATCGATCTATTGGTCCCTTGTAGATTCAAAGAACCCACCAGACTGTCATAGGTATAAAGGATCATATACATAATTGCAGATATGTACCATTACAGTTTTTTTGGGCTTAACATTCTTGCAGTCCATTTTTATGACTTTATTTGGCCACAGTTTCCAATCAAAGATGTGAAGTCAGTATGAATTAGGATCAACAAAGCAATGGAAAGAATGACCTCCCTTTCCTCCCCGCCCCTTCCCCCCCAACTTCATATTTTCAACTGGGTATTTAGTAGTTGCAAATAGTCAGGGAGGAGGTCCAGATCTTGTCACAGGGTATAGAATAAGAAAAGAAGCCTTGGCTCTAAAGTTTGAAGAGCTGGCATGATTGAGTATCAGCTTTGATGTTTGAACAAACCACTTAATCTGACTGATCTATATCCCTAAGGAAAGAAATAGGAATAAGTGCTCTGATTGCATTGATACAAGTACTTCCTGGATGCAGAAATGTCTATCAAAACACTGTCACCATCACTACAATTTATAGTCTTACAGAGTTTTCTAGATTGATAATAAGTGCAGTGACTTGCTCAAATTCACACATCAAGCCTGTTTCAGAGAAAGAATGTTAACTCCAGTCATCCCGGTTCTAAAAAAAAAATCTACTCATTTTGCTATTCTACCATGTCTGTAATGTGGGAATAAAAAAACAGAAAGAGACAACATGATTGCAATTCTCACAGTACTGATCTTGGAACCTGAAAGATCAGTGGTTGAATCTGTCCATGATACATACAATCTGGATGACCTGGACTCTTATCCTTTTTGACCCTCAGGAGCCTTATTTATAAAATGAGGAAAATAATAACCTATAAGCTGGTTGCATGAATCTGGTGTATTAATCTTGGTAAAACCCTTTGCAAAGTTAAAAATATGGTATGTCTTTTATTTATCACTGAAAATATAATTCATTATTAAATCAAATTATCTTAGCAATTGGAAAACTATGTAATATAAGAGGCAAATAGCAACATAATCTTATTCTTTCAAGATATTTTTCAGACTTTAATTGAATGTCTGCCATTTGACTGTTGTTGGTGCTAAGGAATTCACAGAGACTATTAGAGGTGGGTCTTGCACTCAAGATCTTCTAGTCTAAAAGGAGAAGTAAAGCATTTATACAAAGAGCAGTCTTGGAAAGTCAGTTAGTAGAGGCAGGATTCAAACCCAGGTTATCTGGTTTCGAATTCTACTTTTCCTTGGTCCATTTCTGAGCCTTTGTTTCCATCATCTGCAAATTGGGAACATTTTTCACTTGGGTTACTTACCTCACTGTGGGGCTGTGAAGAATGTGCCTAAGAAACTCTTAAACTCTTTATAAGTCTCTCATCTTTAGTATTTAGAATATAGTTCTTTGTTTTCTAGACCTAGGAATGACTTACAATGTGACCTTGATAGAATCTCCCTATTGGTGAATAAGGTTAGAATAGCCTATGTTTTTTATCCAAGCACCTTCTGAGAATTGGCTAATTAATGTTTGTAAATTAGTTAATTAGCATTTTGAGATTCTATTCTCAAAGGCACCGCAAAGAACAAGGTATTATTATTATCTGGGGGGGAAACATGTCTGCTACAATTGATGCAAAAGAAGGGGAGGGGGAACAAAGGAACACACATAACCTCATGCCTTTGAACAGTTTTCCAAACCATTCATTATTCTAAGTGTTCTGAAGTGATGAGATCCTCAGTTCATGAAGAGTTTCTTTGTCCTCTTATAGGACAAAATAGGACAAACCGAGTCAGCTCATTCTTAGCAGAATGTATGTTCTTCACTACTATTTATGCCAGAAAAGATTTCCCCTAATTGACAGAGAGTGTAATACAAAAAGGAAATGCTTCAATTATCAGTAAAAGTGGTACAACATGGGTAAGGAGACATATCCTTTTAGGTTCAAGGCTTATTTTGAAAAAAAAAAAACATGTAAATATGCTGCAAAGAACACGACAACTTAGGTTGCCAGTTTTCAGAATACTCATTGGGAGGTTAGAGCAACTAAAGCATGGATGTTTTACTCAAAAAGTGTTATCAGAAAACAATTTTATTTGCTTTAAAGCATAGCAGTATAAAGAGCCCAATTTATACGAGACCTCCTGCACAAATCCTGCTTTGAAAGCAGATCTCAAAAGTAATATATGCATATGTGAGCGTCTAATCCACACATATGTATATGTGAACATCAGAGTAAATAGGTGTGTGACTGCTTCCAAGGAGACTATAAATGAGGAAATGGGATTGAGTTTGAGTTGAAGAGAATATTATTTTAGTCTGCCAACTCCTAGCTTTTTATTTTCATTAATTGTCCTTGATAAACAGGAATTTGTCTCTATTGCTTCCACATAGCAGAAAGATTGTAAAAATTGAGAATATCTTATAAGATTTGCCCCATCTAATTTCAGCACACTTCATCAAAGTCCCAGTTGGTTAACACTAGCTATATTATTTTATTTTCTAATGCCATATTTATATTTATTTAAAAATTTTATTTATTTATTTTCATCCATATGCACATATGTATTTTTAAATTACAAAATTTCCTTCCACCCTCCTTTCCTAACTCCCTCCCCTCAGCAGCAGTCAGGGTAACATTGTACATTCATATTTAGATAAACATGTTTACAAATTAGTTATTTTCATATGAGGAATTAGGATTAAGGGAGACACATGAAATAATTTTTATAAAGTGTTCATCAGATTTGGAAGGGTTGGTTTTTTGCATGTGTGAGTTTTTTTCCCATTTGTTTTCTCTTTCCCTGGATGGGGATAATAGTCCATAACCAGTCAAATACAATTGTTTTAGTTCTCTGGACTGCTGAGAGAAGCTGCTTCAATCAAGGTTGTTCAACAAGCTGTGTACCTTGTTCTCTTTTTTCGACTCTCTTCATTCAGCCTCAGATCCTGTAAGTCATTCCATGCTTCTCTAGAGTCCAACCATTTATGATTTCTTATAAAATAGTAATATTTCATAGAATTCATGTGCCATAACTTGTTAACCATTCCCCAATTGATGGTCATCACCTCGATTTTCAATTCTTTGCCACTAAAAAAGGACTGCTAGAAATATTTTGGAACATGCAGGTGTTTTCCTTTTTTTTATAATTACTTCTAGATATAGACCTAGAATTGGAATTGCTGGGTCAAAGAGTGTTATCAATTTTATGAGCTTTGCTCTTTGGGCATAGTTCTATAGTGCTCTCCAAAATGGTTGGATCATTTCACAACTCCACCAGCGATGCATCAATGTCCCAATCCTCCTACAACCTCTCTATCATTATCATTTTCCCTTTTTTCTCATCTTGGCCAATCTAAAAGTTGTGAGATGATACCTCACTGTTGTCTTAATTTGCATTTCTCTAACCAATAATTATTTGTATCATTTTTTCATATGATCATAAATATATATCTATATCTATATCTATATCTATATCTATATCTATCTATCTATCTATATATACACACTTTAATTTCTTCATTTGAAAACTGTTTATATCATTTGATCATTTATCAATTGGAGAAGCTATATTGTTTTTTAAATAAAAGCTCAAAAGCTATTAATTTTATTGTTGTTTTCATTGTTGTTGATAGTGTATTTACTAATTTCATACATGAAGAATCAATTTTATTCTCCTAATGCAATAAGGTCCTAGGATCATAGTTATAGAACTGAATTTATCCTTAGATTCATTTACTTCTACGTAGATATATGTGTTGAGAAGGAGTGCAAGCAGATGGAAATATTATTATCACCCATGTTACAGGTGAGAAAATTGAGGCTGTGAAGTTAACAGAAAGTACAAGGATCACATGACTTTGTGTTTATAAAGGACTCAGAATGAAATCATACAGTCCAATTAGGGTCTTTTTGGAGAATCAATCCCTCCTGTAACAAAAAAGATATCCTGATACTGCTCTTGAGAATGTTTATTCTTTCACTGAGTCTGTATTTCTTAAGCAATAACAAGGAGGAGGCCAGCTTGGTACAAGGCAGTGCCCATCATGCTGTCATAATAGGGTAAGAACTGGATCCATGATTATTTGGTACAGAAAATGATAATTCAAGGAAACTACCTTTAACAAGATAGGCTTGTGTCTTCTCTATAGCTCATAGTCCCAAAGATCTTCATATATAAATATATTTATATGTATATATTTATATGAAGACATATTTGATAGCCATTATTAAGCATTACCTGAAGTGTACATCAAAGGAGAAAAATAAAAACATGGATTATTTATTTGTCTCTACATATTTATATAAAATGCTTATGGACATTATACATATATACATATAGTAATGTTGGTATAGGTACATATTTACCTATATACATGTTAATGCATATAGCTATACATATATACATGTGAACATGCATATAAGTAGGTAGAGTAATTATATTATTTTATATCATAACTATATTATTTTTCTCCAAATTCATATACAAAGTCTTCTCAACTAAAAAACTTTCATTATAAGCAGAAAATCATAGAGACCTGCAGAAGTCATGTATAAGAGTATGAAATAGAAATATAGAAGAATGGAGGATAAAAGTATGAGACTTAAAATATTAAATATCAATGTTGGACTTTAGAGATCATTCATTTTATCAGATGTTTATATTGGTAATTTATGAAAAATATTCTAAATTTAAGGCTTCAGATAAAATGACAGATATTAGGGAGTTGGGGAAGGAAGTGGTATGGCAATTCCTGAATTTCTGGGTTTTTTTCCCTGCCTAAAGTGAGAATTTCCAGCATGGAAACTCAGTCCACCAATGCAAATTGTAACCTTGTCTGAATATTTTAATTAGTTTCCTAGGACCATGGAGTTGTCAATGGTGGTGCATTGTGTGTATGTATATACATAGTATATAATATAGGTCAGGTAGGAACCCAGATCTTCTAGACTTTAACTCTATCAGAATGTCAAATAGTTCTGTCACCTATTTAACTTCCTTGTTAATACTTGTGGAAACTAAGGACAAAAATGTCAATCTTGCTCATTTTCATTCTAAACCTTGGTCATGTAATTTCAATGTATCTTTATTTAGTGGTATCTAACTCAAATGGATTCCTGTGGACCACATATTTATGTAAAAAATCCCACATAAACATTTTTTGAATTCTATTATATTTTAACTCATTTGTTCAATATTTCCCAATTATATTTAAAAGCTGTTTTTAGTTGTACAGTGGAGTGAATTCTGGCCACATATTTTGCATCTCTGAACTAGAGCAACATCATATTTTCATCCCAATAGCAAGGCAGAATGCAGCAAAATAATTATAGAACTATGTCATGACATGTTAGATGTGTTATTTGAAACAAGATATGTATTCTATTTAATCATTCTTTCAAGACATTGAAATCCATTGTACTGATTCTGGATGGAGAATCTTTTCTCCAGGTAATAGAAACAGCAGCTTTCAAAGGTGCTATTTAAGATAATGAGGATGTTTTAGAATGGAAAAAAAATTCTCCAGCTGGTACACCCTGGTGGATATTTTCTGTTGACTGCTTTATTTTTTATCTGGGACAGTATTTCCCAAGACTGCAGACACCAAATCAATTGAAGAAAGGTTGCTCAGAAATCTTCTGATATTTGTGTCAAACAGAGTTGTAACTAGCTATGTTTTCACCTGGAGCAGGAGTCATGAAATAGGCATGAAGGAGGATTACTTAGTCTGGGGAGAAGTTCACCGGAATGGTGAACAACTGGTAGAAGTAAAATACTTCACGACATTGTGAGCATGAGGATGAGCAGCTGGATATAGTGTGTTTTTCACCAAATAATTAAGGAGTTCACTTGAGGTGTTGTCCCCTGAGTGGGTGGGGGGGACTATTTAATTATTCTAACTTGCCCTTGTTCTTTCTGTCTTAAATTGCTCCTGCTGTTATTGGTGCTAAACATGACAAATTTTGATTAGTGTGAATGATAAATCCCATGAAATGACTGCATGTATTTGAATTCACAATATTCAAATTTATAATTGTATAAAATATGCACAGCTATAAAAATAATTCGAGTCAAAGAATATATATATAATATAATACACAAATATTAAAATAAAATAATGTTAAATAAATTCTATCCGAAAGAAATACACAGCATGAACTTGAATAATATGATCACTTAACAAGGATTCATTATTCACATCAATCTGAATCAAAATCTAACTATTCTTGATTAGGTGTCCAACTCAGTATGTTCTATAAAGTTAAAGTACTGCTGATACTTGTCAGTACCTTCTAAATTTCTCTATCCTGAGGCAGAGACTCAATTGGACTGACCTAGTGATGACTCAGAGGTCATAAGTCTTATTTGTTTGACAACTTGAAAAATTGAATGTAGAAAGAGAGTTAGAGGTCAAAGACTTGGATTTTGGTGCCCTCATCACTCTCTACATCAAGATATTCCAGGGTTGAAGTTACATAAAGGAAAACTATATCAAAACATAGATCCCCCACCTTCAACAAATTACAAAATATAGTTATTGCCAACCCAAGAAACCCTCCCAATGGTGCCTCCAGAAATTCAGGGATTCTCTCCAGAAATTCAGGGATTCTCTAAAGTCCCTTCCTCATACTATCCTTCTCCGTGATACATTCAGGAAGGGAGAAAGACTTCCTCCTTTACCTCTTCCCACATCTGACTAAAGTAGGTTCTGGAATGTTTCTTTTTTCTTTTTTAGGTTTTGTGCAAATCAAATGGAGATAAGTGGCTTGCCCAAGGCCACACAGCTATGTAATTATTGTCTGAGAGCGAATTTGAACCCAGGTACTCCTGACTCCAGGGCCCATGCTCATCCACTGTGCCACCTAGCCGCCCCATCTGGAATGTCTCTTTGCTATTATCACTGATTCCCATTATAATATCATTGAAATACATTGATAAAGTCCTGAACATATTCCATTCAACTCTGAGGGAAACAAATTACTCTCTTACCCTGTTGATGCTCTCCCTGTGTATGCAGATAGAATTTGCCAGGTTTTCCCAGCTTCAGTATGGCAATCTTGCGTGCTTTTGGAGCATATTTACTATCTAAGAGGTCTATCTAAGAGTATCTATCTATCTAAGAGTATCTAAGAGGTCAATTTAAAACTTGAGTGCAAGAAGAACTTGTCATCAGCAACTGTATTAAGGTAAAATACCAGCAGATATAAAAAAGATAAAATTAAAGATGTTTAAGTTAAATTTTCAAACCACAGAGACACATGTTTGGATGTAAACCAACTCATTTCTCCCCCATTTCCTCACTTCTTACTTTTTTCCCACTGGCTAGCATCACAGCTTCTAATTTTCATTCTGCCACTATTTAATTATATGATTTTTGGGATAATTTATGTATTTTGGTACAAATTGTGGAGCTGGAAAGCTACTCAGAGTTCATCTTAATTCAATTCCCACATGAAACATTACTGACATTATATTAGATCATAATTATGGAGCACATTCAGGATTTCAAAGCACTTTTCTCTCTTTATCTCAATATGTCCTTGAAACAGCTCTTGGAGGACATTTGCTTTTATTATTCCCATTTTATAGAGAAGGATATTGAGACTAAGAACTGGTTAAGATTGGACTTGAACTCAGTTTCCATTGACTTCAAGTCCAGAACACTTTGGCCTACAACAATTTTCAATGACCATATATATCAGCCTGTGATTACCTTCTATAGACATGTAATGGCCTCAGTAAACTCATCTCTTTTTATCAGGACTAATTGATTTGTAATACAATGTTAGATTTGAAAGTACTCATTCAATTAGTCTAACCTTATCATTTCCAAATAAAGGAAACTGAGCCTCAGAGAGGTGAATAATTTTCAATTCCCAAAATTAGTGATTAGACTTTATTTCACAAAATTTAAAACTAGATGAAGTCAGTCAGAAAAAAAAATATTGGATTATCTAGTTCAACTCATTTTGTAAAGGAAAAGAAATGAGTCCCAAGTGAGGAAAGTCCCTTTCCCACATAGGGAGACTTGAATTTTGGCCTTCTGAATCTGATTTCTGGGCTTCTCCACCAAAAAAAATCCATAAAGTTTTTGTTCAAGGTTGATGCAAATAATTTATTTTTTGAAAAAAAGATTTATTAATGAGGAATCACTATTACTATTTTGTGAGTTGTCACCAATAAATCTAGGTTTAAAAAATCATTCATAATTTAGCATTTGTGAAAGAACTAAGCAATGCTTTACTGACCAGTTCAAATTTTCATGTGATGGCTTTGGAAGAACTAGGAATGCCAATATTATATAATGATACTGGCCCATGGAATGAGACATTCTGGTATAGCACAAATAGAGATAGAGTACAAATAGGCTTGTTTTTAAGATGCAGCTCTAAATGTGGTAACTGTGGTGACACTGGGAGAGTCAGGTAAGATTTCTCAGACTCAGTTTCTTAATCTGCAACATGTGAAAAAAAAGATATCCCTTCTCTATTACAACACAGTTGCTAGTGAGCATTAAAGTGAGAACAGGAAATTGAGTTGGCATTTATAAGGCAAAGTTTTCTGGGAGTTTCTCTCTTCTTCTTTGTTTATTCCTTCCCTTGCAAATATCAAAATAAAGTGCAGAGATATAACTTTTCTCTTATTCAAGGAAATATGTGTATATATGCATGAGTGTTTACATATATATATATATATACACACATGTGTTCTTGCACAAATGCATATTTGTATATTTTCCATTATCAAAGTTCAAATTTTCATGTTACAATTTTCGTAATGCCAATGTTGTACAATATTACTGACACTGGGAAAAATATCTTTAGGAAACCAGCTCTTTTCTTATATAATATAAAACATGATCATAGTTGCGTGACATTTTAAAACCATTGATTCCATTCAAAGGTGGCATTGTTAAGTGGAAAGGGCAGTAAGAAGAAGTAACTCTGACCTAGTTCTAAGTCTAATACTGGTCTCATCTGGGAGCCTGGATTATGCCCAGAAAAAAAATCTATAAGACTTAAGTTCTTGTCTGAACTTTGCCTTTAATTTTCAAACATCCCTGTGGAACACAGTGTTCTCCTCTGCAAAATGGGGATAATGATAATTAAACTCTCTAAGGAAAAAAGAAAGAAGTTTTTAAACTTCAAATTGCTATAGAAATGAATTATTTTCCTTATACCTGTAGTATTGAGTTATTATAATTGTTATTATTGTGTTTTTACTATCTTCCTTATGAGAAGCAATGGGCCTTAACTAACCTCAGAATCATTAAGAGCAGTTGAAATCATGACTTTGATAGGTGCTATTTGTAAGATTTTGGGAAAGTCACAACCTCACAGACTAACATGACTAACAGAGAAAAGTTAGGAACACATGAGATTTTCACTGAAATGACAAACCCTAAATTAAACTATCTTATGGGAATATTGATATGGAAGGTGCTTCAAACTTTAAAACATTTTATAAGAGTTATAAATAGAAATTTTATATAAAGTATCCTCTCTCTCTTTTTGTCTGTCTATTTCTTCATCTCTCTGTCTCTGCCTCTATCTCTTTGTCTATCTGTCACTGTGTGTCTCTGCTTTTCAGTGTCTCCGTCTCCATGTCTATCATGGGTTCAATTTTTATGTCTCAGTTTCTATATCTTCTTCTGGTCTATCTCTTGAACTAAAGTCTGTGGAACCAATTGTTTATTGGTTATTTCACACTGGATATATGTCCCATAGACATCTAAATTTTAGCATGTCCAACAGTGGATTGATCATCTTTCTCCTCAGTCTCTTCTCTCTTTCATATCTTCTTATTTCTGTCAAGTGAATCATAATTCTTCCAGAAACCTGGAATCTCAACCCCAAAGGTATCCTTGTCTATTTATTCACCTTCAGCCTATATATTCAGTCTCAATGATTTTTATCTCTATCATCCCCCTCTAGGCTTTTTCTTCCCTCTAGTCTTAGAGTCATGATCCTTTTCCAAGCCCTTGTCAGCTCTCTCCTGGATCACTGCAATAGCTTTCTAATTAGTCACCTTGGCAGAAATCTCTCCTTAACCTAATTCATCATTCATATAGTTAAGTCAATAAGTTTCTACTATGTGCAAACCATGATGATAGACACTACCTACTAATTGGGGAAAAAAACACAAAAATAGAGGAAAATGAATGCTATGGTACTGAAAAATAATTGTAACACTGGTTTATTGTCAAACTCAATCAAAATTATTTCTCTTACAGCTAGCAACTAAGAGCCCTCTTTGGCAAAGATATCATCTTATCTGAGTTAAACTTCAGAAAACACTATGAAGTCTCTGCTTTTGTTGAATCCATTTTACAGTTGGGGAAATTAAGCCAGGTCTTTCTGAGGCAAGACTTAACATTTAAATAGGTCCTAATAATAGCACTTTCTCCATTCAGTTGTTGTGAGGTAAAAATTATATATATATATATATATATATATATATATATATATATGTGTGTGTGTGTGTGTGTGTGTGTGTGTGTGTGTGTGTGTGTATACATATATATATATGTTTACAGAGCACTGTAAATCTCAAAATGATGCATAGATGCTACATATTAATATGAGATCATAGTTATTGCTCACTACTTTAAGCAACAAGAATTCAATGTTCTGGTTCTATGTGGAATGCATTGATTAAGGAAGATATAAAGAATAAAATGTATAATGTTGAATGCTATAGTAGAACTATGATGGCTGTGGAATCAGAAGAGGCCTAAGATTGATTTCTATCTTTGTAACTTTATGATCATAGTGAAATAAGATTTTCCACTCTGACCTTCAGTTTTGTCATCTATAAACTGAGATGCATCATGAAACTCCCCTGCTTCTTGGTTTTTGGGAAGAACAAAGTAGAAACAAATGTAAAGAACTTTTCAATAATCAACTTTTATTTTAGTTAATGTGTCATTTTTTTGGCCTTTAAAAAATTTTGATCTGGCAACTGGAGAATTAAAACATAAGAACATAATACATCGAGCAAAGATTTGAGTTAATAGTATTATAATTGCATAAATAATTTATGGCACAAAGTAAGTCCACTTAAATCAAGTGTCCATGAGAAACTATCTTTAAGCAATCAAACCTTCTTGTGAGCTTTTCCTTTTGTAGTGAGAATTAATATGCCTATCCCATTATAAGTTCTCACAAGGTTTATCTCTATATGACTGAGAAATTTCAATAGGCAACACAGAACTGAAGTTGTCATTTTTGTTGTTAAAACAAATAACCATAAATGTCAGTATTCTGATTTGTATTGTTATATCTATGGCCTTCTTTAATTCTCACACAACAGGTTACTGGGATTGTTTTAAGGAGTTAGAAATATATTTCTCTTAGTTCTATAGGAAGAGAGCTAACCAAGAGAAGAACAAATTCAGAGTTTTCCTACCCAGCTATTCAAGTGAGAGATATGGAACCAGAATGATCTGGATTATTCAGATCAAAAAATTCAATGTATTTTTCTTCCCTGAAAACCAAGATAATTGAGAGAGTGATTGAAATCTAAATTTCCAAGATTGTCTGTCCAATTATCAAAAAAATTGCAAAAAATATATAGAAGGGAAGAGTTTAATCATAGAGACTGAGGAGTCTAAAACCATCATTTTATTGATGAGCAAATTAATTTGCAAAGAGTCACTCAAGTTATAGATCTTAGATAGTATCATAAATTGAGAATTTATAGGGACCTTAGGGGGACCCTCTCCTGTTACTGATGAGAAATAGAGGGATAGATAGATTTGCTCAAGGTGTTACCATATCTGAAGAGTTACTAGTAAGGAAAAGAGGAGGGATTCAAATCCTATAATACTAAGTCACAATCCAATATTATTTAAGCAATATTATTATTTTCTCAATAACAAAACCAGAATTTTAAATTCTGACCCCAAATCCTATTCTATTTCCACTTTGTTAATTTTAAATTATTTTTATGGTGAAAGAACATATATAGCCATCTAGACCCATCCACACCCCTGTTTGAAGATCCTCTAAGAGCCATGATAATATGTAATCTTCCATAGGTATAACTTACTTTTTGTCCTTGGATGGCCAGTATCTACCAAGATTTGATGTTGGTGCACCAATTTAACTCTAGATTTTTAAATATAGATCTGGAAAATGGAATATCCAGTGGTTAGAGTGAACTGTCCAAGGATACACAGTTAAGTTTGGTATCAAGTGAGACTGACTTTGGAGTCATCTGAGTAGAGAGTTAGTTTTCTTTCCATGCTACTTCATTGCTTCTCTCCAATTAAAGAAATGTCAAATCAAATTTCTCATCATGAAAAATCAGCATACAACCAAATATTTTTTCAAGGATTAAATAAATTAGTGAATGCATATGCATATATATTCATATATATATATATATATATATATATATATATATATATATGTACGTATACATTTGAAGTTTCCAATGGGTAGAGATAATTCTCCAACCTTCAAACAAAAGATACAGGAATATTATATATTTTCAAAATATAATGTCCTACTTATAAATATCTACTAAAATTCCTTACTTTATAATCTCAGGACTTAACATTGTGACTAGTTCCTAATTACTACTTAATAAATGCTTGTTGATGTTTGACTGACTCCTTGAAACTAAGACATTTTATGAGGTTTGGGTTTTCATTCAATTTTTCTTTCTTTTGGTAGCTATAGGATTTAATTAGTTTACATAAAGATTGTGGTCAGTTAAGTAAAACTTCCATATCTCAACTGCTGCAGCATACAAAATAATAAAGAATTGTGCCTATAGATAGTAAAGTCAATGCAAGAGTATCTACTTTTGCCTTCATAGGATTTATAGTATAGTAGGGAATATTACACACATACATGCACACACACACACACACACACACACACACACAAATTATCTATTGTAAATGCAAGAAAATGGTTATGTTCTTTGAATAATCATTAGGAATGGAGGGGACTGAGAAAAGTTTCCTGGAGGAAGCAGTACCTGAGATATGTTAAAAAAACAAGGAGGGGGCTGCTTGGTGCCTCAGTGGATAGAGCACAGGCCCTGGAGTCAGGAGTATCTGACTTCAAATCCAGCCTCAAGCACTTAATAATTGCCTAGCTGTGTGGCCTTGGCCAAGCCACTTAACCCCATTGCCTTGCAAAAACCTGAAAAAAATAAAAAAAACAAGGAGAAGTCATTCCAGAACATCCTCCTACCCATTAAAGATTACTTTTAACTAGAAAATTTGGACAATTTGGTCAAAGATGATTCTTTATTGTTCTCATCCTAGGACAAGTTTCAATCTATTTAAAAGCCATCTAAACTAAAACATATGTAGGATGTTCTAAATAATTACATAATATGAAATCATATTAATTTAAGTAATTGAATCTTTAAAATGTACTAAGACTTTGAGAATACCAAATATATTAATCATTTCAACTTGGGAATTTCCCTAGGATCAAAATTCCTATCTATAGATTTTGGATAATTAAACTTTCAATTCTACTGTAGAGTTGTTATGTCAAATGAAGTAATGCAAGTAATGTGCTTCATAAAACCAAAATCTTATTTAAAAATTAGTAACAACTCAACAATCATCAGCAGTAGTATTTATATAATGATTTAAAATTTGTGAAGTATTTTACAAATATTATCTCCTTTTTTTTTCACAAACCTGGTAGTAGATATTACTATTAGTCTCACTTTACAGATAAGGAGACTGAGGGAGAGCTATTATTATGATTACATATTCATATTATAAATTAACATGATTTCAAATTTAGCTCACTCTTAACTTTGTGGCACATATAACAAGCATGGCTTCAAACTTTTCATCTGAATTATTAATTTAAAAATAATCAAGTATGGTTAATGATAGAACTCTGGATCACTTCCTTAGAGATGACTCATATTGCTCAATTACTCAAGGTATTTGGATTCTTTTGATTCAACAATCTTCAAAGTCATCAGACTATACTAATCTACATTGAATCTTCCCCATGTCGTTTATGAGAATTTTCTCAGAAATTTTATGAAATGCTTCACTTAAATTATAGAGGAGGAGTAGGAGCATTCAGATTTGATTTTTTTTTAGGTTTTTGCAAGGCAAATGGGGTTAAGTGGCTTGTCCAAGGCCACACAGCTAGGTAATTATTAAATGTCTGAGACCGGATTTGAACCCAGGTACTCCTGACTCCAAGGCCGGTGCTTTATCCACTATGCCACCTAGCCACCCCTAGATTTGATTTTTAATCTTCTGCCACTTATTAATTAGGGCTTTGGGAAATTTGTTCAATTTTTCTAGGAAACAGCTTCTTCATCAAAAACAGAAAACTAACCAAGAAGGTAATGCTGTTAGTTGGATTAGATTATTTTTAAACTTTCTTGTCACTGATATCCTGTGATTCTTCTACATCTCATAGGACAACTAATCTTAAAGCCACTCAGGTCTCATTCTCAACTTTTCACTGGTTTTCACTCTATATATCCATTTTTGTCCGGTTTTGTTGTTTATGTCTTCACAAAAATCAATCAAATTCATCCCTATCTTTCAATTCATATATCCATTGCTCTGGTACAGGTCTATATGACCTCTTGCCTAGACCATTACAGTGGATTTCTAAGCTACAGTCTTGAATTTCTCAGATTCCAAAGTAATATTCTTTTTGTGTTTGTTTGTGTGTTTGTTTTGTGAGGCAATGGGGTTAAGTGACTTTCCCAAAATCACACAGGTAATTATTAAGTATCTGAGTCAGGATTTGAATTCAGGTCCTCCTGTCTCCAGAGTCAGTGCTCTATGTACTGTACCACCTATTTTCCCACAGTGTAATAAACCTAATCCCATGTCATGCCACCTCGTCTTCAGTAAACTTTGGACTCTTATTATTACTTTTAGAATGAAATAGAAAATCCTTCATTTGCCATTTAATCTGCTTCACAGTCCATCACCCATTTGTGTTTCTAGCCTTCTGGATCTTTAGCTACCTGCACAATATTTTGTGAAGCAGTGATACTTGCATTCTTCTTGTTTCTTCTATTTCCCAGTTCCAAGAATGGTGTTCATCATCTCTATTTTCTGATTTTTTTTTTGGCTCGCCTTAAGTCTTCAGGATTTCTAGAGGAGACTCACTGCCCCCCCAAGACTGACTCATTGATGGTTGTTTCCCTTTGAGCTAGGTGTGAGTTTATGTGGACTACATTTATATGTACAGAATGACTTGTATGTTGTTTCCTTCCCTTCCTTTTGACTTTTTCCCTTCCCTTCTTCCCTATCCTTCCCCTGCCCTTGCCTTCCCTCCCCTTGCCTTCCTAATCCAATAAAATGTGTATAATACTCTTATCTAATAACTTTACTGTCACTCCCAAGAAGAAATAGCATTTACTCTTACCCGAATTTTTTGAGTTGTAATATTAGCCATGTCCAAACAGATGGGACTCAGTCTGCATTGATGAGCACATTTGTATTCAACTTTCTACAGTTTAGTCATTTTTTATACTAGATTCCATGGCTCGAATCAGACAATTTCCTTAATTGTGCAGACATTTAAAACCTTTCCAGCGAATTATGGTTTTATCTAGCTTTCTTAAGCTTGATGAACCTTCCTTAACTTTAACACAAAGAACTTCATGCATTGGTGAGTAACTAAGCTTATGGCAAGAAGCCAAGCATTCATTAAGCTCCTTTTAAAAGTGAGCTGAATATAAAACCCCATCAGAAGAAGATAGAATTTGGTGACTTTAAGAAGCATTCTTCAAAGTTATGCTTGGATGATTGCTGATGTTATATATTGGGTAATCAGAGGCATGAGTGTATGTGTTGAGGGGAGTGTTGGTGAATTTACAATGATCATTTGATGATTACTAATACTTGATTATAACATTTTGTTATTGAAGAGTTCTTTCTAATACTTTAGTTAATTTAAACTTCATAATAACTTAAGAGGGAATGGAGTAGATGGCGGGTTGGACCTGGAGTCAGAAAACCTGGGTTCAAATATTGGCAAAGGAGTTTACTCACTTTGAAACCTTGGTCAAAACTCTATCCCCCTCTATTCCTCAGTTTTTCAATCTGGAAAATAAGAAAGTTGATTTTCACAGTCTTGAAAATTCCCTTTTAGCTCTTAATCTATGTTCATATAACCTTTAATATCTCTGTGCCTCATTTTCCTCAGGTATAAAATGAGGAATCTGAACACAATATCTCTAGTAGCTCTAAATCTACTATCCTATAATAAATGCTATGAATTGTAGTCAAGGCTAAATTAAGATATCACCTCCTCTTTGAGTTGTTTTCTGCTCCCTTTAGTGTTTCATGAATACTTCCTCCTTCCTCACTTGTTCTTCTATTATACTTATTGTTGCTTGTTTGTTTGTATGTTTTTACCTCTGGATGTGAATGGCATTGTCCATAAAAGTTCTCCCAGGTTTGTCCTAAATGTCTGAACTATTGAGAGGAGCTGCATCCATCATAGTAGATCAACTCATAATGTTATTGCTAATGTGTTCAATGTTCTCTTGGTTCTGCTCCTTTCACTCAATATCAGTTCATGTAATTATTTCCATATGTCTGTAACGTTCAATCATTCATGGTTTCTTAAAGAACAATAGCACTCTATAACATCCATATTCTTTACTTTTTCAGCCATTCCCCAATTGATGGACATCCCCTCAATTTTCAATTGTTTACCATTGCAAAATGAGTTGCTATAAATATTTTGGAGCATGAGTTAGTCACTTTTCCTATTTTTATGGGGTTTTTTGGTTATAGGTCTAATATTGATGCATTAATAGTGCACCAGTAGTGCATTAATTTCTCAGTTTTCCCACAACCTCTCCAACACCATTCATTTCCCCCTTTTTTGTCATCTCAGCCAATCTGATAGATGTGAGGTGTAACTCATAGCTATTTTAATTTATATATCTCTAATCAATACTCATTCAGAGAATTTTTCATGTAAATTATATATAGTCTTAATTTCTATATTTACAAACTGCCTTTTCATATCCTTTGACCAGTTATCAACTGGAAATTGACTTATAACATTATAAATATGATTCAGTTCTTTATATATTTTATTTGTTTTCTTCTAAAAGGTACATTACATTTTCTTCAAGTTTTTCAGTATTTTGATTTTGTTTGATGAAATCTTGGTGTCTCATAGAGGTATTAGTTTCTATTCATCCATTTCTAATTTGTAGGATTTTATTTTTTCTGTTCACTTTCTTGTTTCCTGTTTAAATTGATTAAATTGGTTAAATTGATTAATTTTACTTTTAAAATTGTTTTCCTTTACGTGTTGGTTGATTTTTTTTGATGTTACATTCTTTTTCCTCTTGATCATTTTTACTTTTAAAAGCATTTATTTCTTCAGTAATTTTTTCATTATTCATCGGTATAGTTCTTATTTCCTTTTTCTATTTTCTTCTTCCTTCTTTCACTTTTGAAATCTTTTGAAATCTCTTCCATGAGATTTTGAATTTGAGTCCAATTCATAAATATCTTTGATACTTCCCAGGAAAGTAATCTTTCACTGCTTTCTTCTTCTGAATTGGCTTTTTTTAATCATCTCTAACTGAATAGTAACCAACATTCTGTGCTGGGTTCTGGTCCCTGGCTTATGGTTTGCCATGGTGTTGCCCTGAAGCCCAGACATTGTGTATGCAGAGTTTGTTTCCTTCTACATGTCCATGCTTTGCCTATGCAGTAGTTTGTTTCCTACCCTGCAGTTGCTCCAGTGTTTCCAGGGTTCAGAAAGTGTTTGGGGTTGGGACCCTCCCTGTTAGTGTACTACTTAGCTGAGCCAGGACTTCGACTGCCATCTAGCTAGATATTTCCTGCATACTTTCTAACTCTCCCATATGGCTGGGTTATCATCCCCCCCCCCCCAAATAAAAAGGACAGGCCTTCACTGAAGATCCTCCATGATGTCTAGAGTTGAGAATTTGTTTTGCTCTTTTTATTGGTGGAAAGTATAGCTTCAATGCCTGTGTAGAGGCTTCATTTAATGTTGGTAAGGAAAAGCTTTGGGAGCATGCTAGCTTCACACCACCATCTTGGCCCCAAAGTATCTAATATAAAATTTCTCAATGTGTAATGCTTTCCAGAATTTCTTTGTAAATATACTTTATACATTTTTGTTTACCAAAATGTTTAACTACTCTGCCCCCACCACATTGAATATAAGCTTTTGATGAAATGAAGTTTCATTTTTGTCTCTGTATCCCTTATTCCTTGCACCTGAAATAGAGTAGGATCTAAATTAAATTTTATTAAATAAATAGATATTCAATGGAGAAGTGAATTGCTTGTCATTAATGGTATTTAAGTGGAGGTTCAATTATAAATTGTTGAGGTTGGTCAGAATTTCCTTATAAAATACTGTAAGGACTGGTTCTGAAATTCTGTGATTCTGGTGGGAAGTCTATCATATAGATACATCCTTAGAATGGCTAATTCATCTCCCTTTTAAAGGCCCAGGCTTTTATCTCAGAGGAAGTAACTAAACAGGATTTCATATCTAGAAATAATAGAAATAAATGTCAAAAATCATTTCTGAGAATCTCTAAAGGTCAGCGAAACAGCAAACACCAGATACCTGGATTCCATGCACAAAATTGGTCATGAGATATATGAACTGGAGCCAATTAAATGTGCTTAGATATCAGTTTGATTTGCATATGGTGACATCAATTGATCTTTGATCTTTGGAATAAACTTTTGAAAATGGTGTCATCATTTTTTCCTGAACTGACTGTACTTTCTGAGTCTCAGAGGAAGTGGAAAGGGTTTGTTCAATGAAGGACTGACTGAATATCATCTCCAGGGAGAGATTCCATATTCTTTACTGCCTCACCCTACGAATATTGGTGAAAAGTTTCTTGCCTCCATTAGTTAAATTGCTGTCCCTAGCTAGATGTTATGTCATTAGAGGGAGAAAGAAAGGAATGAATTTAGGGTGGAGGAGGGATTCTTTCACTGGTGTTCTAATTTTGAAGCTGATAGGGCACACTAGGTAGTTCAGTTGATGTAACTTTATTTGACACTTCACTAAGCAATTCATCCATCCAAACCCTGTTCAGAAACCCATTATCTGAAGATGGAACTAGGATTGGGCTCATTGGGAGCAAGCTGTCTGTTTGCTCCTGTCATTTCTGTAAGCAAAGTCTATTCTTGATTTATTCTGAAAGACTGATATTTTCATAGTCTTCCTTTCTTCCACACAAAGCCATTTAGTTCTTAATGAATTTGTAAATAATAAAGAAGGAGATGGGAAAATGAGATTTAAGATTAGGAAAATATCATGGCAAAGATATTGGATTTTAGGTCAGAAGTGGATTTAAGTTATAGTTAAAATGTTTAGTACCAGTATCACCTAAGGAAAATCATTTACAATTACTTTATTCATTTTTATTGGTGAGGAAAATGTTTTATAAACTTTGAAACACTATAGAAATATGACATTCTCTTTTTATCAGACCTTAACATTGTTTATCTTCCAAGGGCATAAAATATATAAGATCAGAATTTAATTTAGTCATCACCAGTTGACTAAATTTAATTCTGGTCAAATAAAAAAAAAGATTTTTCTGAAGGTCTTCTTCAATTTTCTAATGATAGAGCCCTCATAGTGTGCAGGACAACCCCAGGTAGGTAGTGTTGTTTCCTAATCCCACTAATTCATTATAACCAAACACCTCTCTCTTTCATATATACATTATACATACATATATATATATATATATATATACATATATATGTATATATATATATATATATATATATATATATATATATCTAGTTTGATAGAAATTGTGGCTTATTTTGGAATCAGGAAGACTGATTTTAAAGTCTTTCCTCTGTGTGACATGATCAAGTCTCTTGACCTCTTAGGGAAGCCTTTAAGATTATATATTAAACATACTTTGCTGAACCTGTTTAGCAAAGGGAATATCCCCCAAAGGGGTTTCCTACACCGATGATGCTCTTACCCTCCCCTCAAAAATCTTATGAACACCAGCTTCCTTCTTTGCAATGAATGATAGGTTTCCTCACTATAGAAAGTGGAGGGTTGAGGTAAACTCTCCTGAGCTAAATTTGTCTCACCTCAATTTAGAAAATTGTGTCTATGGCACCAACTTGTCTTTTGTAATCTTGTTGACTAATTATTTAATTAGGTGTGGTGTGTCTGGACCTGAAGGTGAGTTGAGTCTCTGTTCTTTTAGTTGATATTCTATAAGCATGTTTCTTGGTCTCTCTTTTTTCTTACCCACTAAATGAATATATTAGGTTAAGTGGTCTCTAAAGTCCCTTCAAGCTGTAACTAAAACTTCATTATCTGTGTTCAGATATTTTGCATCCTGAAGTACCTACTAGTTCATTTTATGATTTATTTGGTAGTATTTGATGTTCTAACTTTTCTTTTGCCTTAATACCCCATTGTTCTGTATTCTGATATCCTATGCCACGGATATCTTTTTGAAATCCAACATGTTAGGGTTCTATGTAAGATGTGAGGATGAACGCATTTAAAACAAATGAAGCCCAATGACTTTAATTTTTCCCCAAATTCTTTTTGACTTTAACTTCTATTAAAAACTCTCTGACTAATTTACAGACAAGAATTTAAAAGATTAAATCAATAATCTTTGAACAGTGTCCTAAATTTTGTTGCTGTTCAGTCATTTCAATCTTGTACAACTCTTAGTGAAACCATTTGTGATTTTCCTGACACAGATACCACAGTGGTTTGCCATTTCCTTCTCTAGCTCATTTTACAGAGTAAAAATCAACAATGTTAAGTGATTTGACCCAATGTCATTCAGATAGCAAGTGTCTGAGGCACATTTAAATTTGGGAAGATGAGTCTTGAGGTCCATTTCTCTCCAGTACAGCTCCAACTAACTGCCCTAGTCCTAAACTTAATATATATTTATTGAGAATTTATTAAGTGTTTTGAATGTTTATGGAATGTCTATTGATTCACTGAATGAACATAGGTGGGAAGTAATTTTAGAGTAAAGGTACTAACAGTAGTGAGAGTTCAGGAGAGAGAGTGCAGGGAAAGGCCTTCTAGCTACATTGTAAAGGAGGCCAAAGAAACTATATGACAGAGGGGTAGAGGAAAAGAATCAAGGCATGAAGGAGAACTGGTACAAAAGATCTAGATAGTAAGGAAGATGAAGTATTCTGATCAAGGAAAGATTTTCTGCTGCTATTGTTGATGATGGTGGTGGTTTTGTTGATTCTAGTTTGCTGAATCACAATGTTCTACTGTAGGGGACTTCTGACAGATATTTCCTTTCCTAGGACCTGTTGGAACTGGACTAGACACCAGCCTTTCTTGATGTAAGCTATCTATTCACATCCTGATGCTTTACCTTGTCACAGTGTTCTGAATTCATATGTATGTATACACACATATACACAAATATATCTTTTGTTTTCACCCAAACTTCAAGAGAGTATAGGGTCGTTAGATGATAAAGTGGACAGAGCTCTAAGCCTGAACTTGAGTTCAAATCCAGCCTCAGACACTTACTAGTTTTATAAATAAGAGCAAGTAACAATGCTTTTGTTCCTTATCTGGTATATTAGAGTAATAATAGCACCTACTTCCTTTGCATTTTGTGAGAATCAAAACAGATAATAAATTCAGATCACTTGGTACAGTGTCTGTCACAAAGTCAATACCATATAATTATTACTTAGTGGTAGTAATAGCAGACATCAACCTCATCATCATAGCAATAGTAGTCAGAATAGCCATCTTTTTTTCTTGGGTTTTTAATTCCCATCAATTGAAAAGTACCAGGCATGGAATAAGTTCAATAGATGTTTATCTTTCTCTCTCTTTGTCTCTCTCTCTCTCTCTCTCTCTCTCTCTCTCTCTCTCTCTTTCTCTCTCTCTCTCTCTTTGTCTCTCTCTCTCACTCTCTTGCACTTGCTCTTGCTCTCATCTATTCATCTATTTATCTATTTATTTTATCTATCATCTTTGTGTATATATATATATATATATATACATGCATGCATGCATGCAAATGATTGCATGTATGTGAGCATATTTCTGTGATGTTTTGACTTTCATGAGCAGGAATAAAACAGTGTGACTGATCACCAAAAAATGGCCTTGATCCCAATAGCCGTTCATGATTTATCTCCCCTTCATCTAAAGGTAACTTACTATAGCTCTTCCTTTGCTATGTTCACTTCAAAAAGTTCCCTTCAAGTCATTCAGCAGTTTTTTCATCGACCCATCCTCCCCAACCCCTTTATGTCACCCAGTCAAGTTTGTCAACTTCCAGTGAAGTGAACAAAAATAAAGCTACTTTGTTAATATTTATTTCATAGATGCCCTCAGTGCCTCCCATATTTAGGATGCCAGCTCACAGCCAACAGAGAACAAATCCTGTGTCCTGAGGCACCTGCCAGTGAGTGGGATATAGAAATATTTTGTTGCCTGAACACAGACTGAGCTTTTCAAGGGGGAAAGCTACATTTCTATCTTGATTTTCCAAGAGTATTTAAGGCCAGTCTCTTCCATCAACCTTCCTCTGGATTCTTGAATCCCCCCTGCCTAGTCATTGGTATTCTCAGCTCTTCTTCTCTCACCAGGTGAAACTTCACAGCTGTTCGGCTACTTTCCTTCATTTCTAACCTGGGCTTCGTTTACTTAATTCCCCTTCAATTTCCTGTAGGTCAGATTACAATGCAGGCAGCTTCTGACTGTTCCTGAGTGATGAATGCCCACCTTTCTGCTCTTCTCCTTACTCTTTTTTTCATACCATATTCACTTGGGGGGAAGGGGGAGGGTATTGTCAAATCTAGTGTAAGTTTCCTGTCATCCTGGATATTATGTGTTCTGATGGGTTTTGGCTCTTATCCTGTTATGTTTCTTCGCCAGCACACAATGACCAGGCTCCATCTGCAATTCTGTTGCTGTATTTTGCTCCCTAGCCTCTTATTTATTAAGAATATTGAGAGCTTTTTAAATTTGCACACCTCATAAAACCCAAGGTGGTTGTTGGGGGCTATTTGTTTCTGAGTAAGTGCTTCATTTGAATAATATGCCAGTGTCTTATGGGAACTGGGCACAAGTTAAGCACGTCTCACAGCTCTGGAAGAATTAGGTTGTGTGCTTTACAGAAGGTCACCTTACCTTATAAGCAGGGCTGGATGGCAACTTACATGGGGTGAGGTAAGGCATAGATTTCTCTAAACTGATGTATTGATTGAAATTTGTGATCTCTCCCTCCTAGTAGTGAAAGAAGAGATCATTTTAGAGGGGGAGAAGTGCTAGATAGGACCTGCTTTTGAAGTATGAATAAGATCCAACTCTGTTTGCTTAAATGCCTTATATAGCAATGAAATGATGCCCAAGGGCCAAAGAGAGACAACCACAATAATTACTCCTTTCTATTTGTCACTTTGAAATTAGAAAGCCTTTTAAATATCATCTCATTTGATCCTCACAAAAATTTGTGAATTTAGAATCCCCAAAATGAGTTGAAGTTGCCACTGTATGTTGACAAGTGGAAATAAATATGTGTTAAACTTTCCAAATTTTGGTCTTATGAAGAGTACATATTACTAAAGGTTTTGGACCTTAAGGAAAAGTAAAGCAGAAGTAAATAAATTTATTGATATTTCTCCTAGTTATATATGTGGGAGGGGTTGGAGAAGTCCAGCTAGAGAGTTAGACAAAATTCAGACCTACTGTTGTTCTCAAATAGCCTTGTCCATTGGAAGGTATGAACTTAACATTTCCAATTAAAGAAGGGTATACCCCTTCAAAATAAGAGGGCAGGAAAGGAGGTAGTGGGGAATATTTTGGTAAAAGGAGAATCTAGAAGACCTGCAAAGCAAATGTACAGTAGGAGGGAATCTTGATGGGGCTAAGAAGTGAACAATTTAGTTTTTCTCAACAATATATTGACTCAAGACAACTCTAAAGGACTGATGGTGAAGAATATTATTCAACCCCAAAGAAAAATCTAATGTCTGAACACAGATTAAATACATATTTTTTTTTCTAAATTTTTCTTAAGGTTTCCTTATGGGGGAAGTTTATATTTTCTATTTTCTTTGTTTTTGTAGGATTTTTGCAAGGTAAATGGGGTAAAGTGACTTGCCCAAGGTCACACATCTATGCAATTGTTAAGTGTCTGAGGCCAGATTTGATCTCGGGTACTCCTGATTCCAGGTGCTCTATCCACTGTGCCACCTAGATGCCCCTTTTTTTCTTTATTGTTTTAAAGAAAGATTTTATTTATTTTGAATTTTATAATTTTCCCTTAATCTTGCTTCCCTCACCCCAAACCTCACAGAAGGCAGTCTGTTGGTCTTTACATTGTTTCCATGCAATATATTGATCTAAGTTGAATGTTATGAGAGAGAAAAATCATATCCTTAAGGAAGAAAAATAAAGTATAAGAGAAAGCAAAATTACATAATAAGATACCAGTTTATTTTTTTTAATTAAAGATAATAGTCATTGGTCTTTGTACAAACTCCACAATTCTTTCAGATACAGATGGTATTCTCCATCACAGATACCTCAGAATTGTGCCTGATTATTACACTGATGGAATGAGCAAGTCCGTTAAGGTTGACCATCACCCTCATGTTGCTGTTAGTGTGTACAATGTTCTTTTGGTTCTGCTCAACTCAGTCAGCATCAGTTCATGAAAATCCTTCCAGGCTGTCCTGAATTCCATATAGTTTTTTTAAGCCATTCCCCAACTGAGAGACATTCAATTAATTTCAAATTCTTTGCCACCACAAACAGGGATGCTATGAATATTTTTTGTACAAGTGATGCTTTTACCCTTTTTCACAGTCTCTTCAGGATATAGACCAAGTAGTTTTATTGTTGGATCAAAGGTTTTACACCCTTTTATTGTTCTTTGGATATAATTCCAAACTGCTCTCCAGAAAGGTTGGATATGTTCACAACTCCACCAACAATGTATCAATGTTCCAGATTTCCCACATCCCTTCCAACATTGATCATGGTTCTTTCTGGTCATATTGGCCAGTTCGAGAGGTATGACGTGTTACCTCAGAGATGCTTTAATTTGCATTTCTCTAATAAGTAGTGATTTAGAGCAATTTTTCATATGACTATGGATTACTTTGATTTCCTCAACTGTAAATTGCCTTTGCATATGCTTTGATCATTTGCCAATTGGAGAATGACGTTTTCTTAAAATTTGACTCAGTTCTCTCTCAATATATTTGAGAAATGAGTCCTTTGTCAGAAATACTACTTTTAAAAATTGTTTCCCAATTTACTATATTTCTTTTGCTATTGGTTACAGTGGTTTTGTCTGTACAAAAGCTTTTTAATTTACTATCATCAAAATTGTCTAGTTTGTTTTTAATGATGTTCTCTATTTCTTCCTTGGCCATAAACTGCTTCCCTTTCCATAGATCTGACAGGTAAACTATTTCTTGATCTCCTAGTTTGCTTATGATATTCTTTTTATTTCTAAATCCTGTATCCATATTAATCTTATCTTGGTATAAGGTATGTGGTGTTCCTCTAATCCAAGTTTCTGCCATACTAACTTCTATTTTTCTGAACAGTTTTTATCAAAGACAGAGTTTTTATCTCAATAACTGGACTCTTTGGGTTTATCAAACAGATTACTATAACCATTTCCTGCTATTGCTCCTAGTCTATTCGACTGATCCACCACTCTGTTTCTTAGCCAATATCAGATAGTTTTGATGAATGTTTTATAATATAATTTTATATCTGGTAGGGCTAAGCTACCTACTTTTGCATTTTTTTCATGAAATCCCTGGAGAGGCTTGACTTTTTATTATGGAAATTTATATTTTCTATCAGAATATGACTATTATGTAAACATTTTGCATGAGTAGACATGTAGACATTTACAACCTCAAATTGCTTGTTTTGTTCATTGGGGAGGAAGGTCAAGAATTTAGAATTCAAAGTTTTATAAAAATGAATATTAAAATATGTTTTTACATGTAACTGGGAAAATAATATACTACATAGAAAAAAGGCTTAAAATAGAAGACCAGTTTTTTTGTTCTTTTATAATTAAGGGAGTTCTCTCTAAGTATGCTTTTCATTTATTCATTTAAATTGATTAAAAGAAACTAAGTGAAAACTGGACCTCTGTCCTCCAATTTGATCTAATCAAAATGAAGGCTTTATGTGAGAGGTGAATTTTCATCCACTTATGTTACAGTATATATCTATATCTATATCTATATATCTATATCTATATCTATATCTATATCTATATAGATATATATAGATATATATGGAGAGAGAGAGAGAGATCTTGACTTGGAATTAGAAAGCTAGGAAGTCAAATATGTCCAGGACATTAGGTACATGACCCTAGAGATGCCATTTGACGTTGTTTTGTCTGTTTCCTCAAACTTAAAATTAGGACAATAACAACAGATATCACCCAGATTTGTAAAAAGTCATATGGGCAATAATATTATAAACAAATTAAAATACCACCTTTTTTTCCTTGTTCTTCTCTCCTACCTCTTCTTCATTTTATAAAAATGGAAACAAACTAAAGAGACAAAGAGTGATATAACCAAAGACATAGAAATTAAGTCTAATACCTGGACTCTTAATACCACATCACTCATAGTGATTGTAAAGTGGCAATGAGCCAGTGACATGTTTCTGGAGAATATTGAGGAGATACTAAGTCTGATCACTCATGGTTCTACAAATAGAGAATATTGTAAGACAAAGTCATCACTAAATAGAAGTAGGATCCATAAAAGTGAGTGGACTAGCTGGAGGATCAATTTCTAAAGAGTGAAGATCCTACATAATGCACCCTGGACTATGAATGATTCTTCTAATGGGAAAGGAGGTGAATAGAAATCTGTACATGCAAGGTCATCTGCTTTTTTACAAAAACATTAGCAATAAATGAAAAAATCATATTTGACTTGAATTGTTAGTGTTGAACAGGGAAGAGCATTGGATGATTGGGTACAAAGTTTTCATGGGTTGAGGGTGGAGCAAAGGGTTTTAATGAATTTTTTTACATTTTAACAAAGAAATGAGATAAAACTTAAAAAAATAAAAAGCCTCTGTTGGAGACTATAATAAAAGATATATTTAGAGTCATTTTCATAAGCAGTTTGGAGTCATGAAAAATACATTGAAGCTGGGATCCTAAGACTTGATCGAAATCATGAATTTGACACTTACTAGTTGTATAGCAATGGCTTTCAACATCTTGCAGTATAATCTGCTAAATTTACATATGAGATAATTGCAGTTCAGGCAGGGAGTTACTTCTTCCCACCCATGCATGTAAGTAGGAATTCAAATTTGACTCCAACTCTACCACATTGTTTTAATCTACCTCAGATATCCAGTTTACCTCTGTACATCTTGTTAAAATCCCCTTTTCAGACCTCAATTTCTTCATATGGAATAATACAATAACTAACACTTTTTACCTACAGAGGTCCTATGATCTATGACATATCCTTCCTGAATAATTTAGGGATCAGAATTTTGAAAAATACACTTGCTGACCTTTTGAAACACATCAGTCATGCTCAATACTTTCAGGATCATCTAAGCTCAAGTTCTTAAAGAATATATAGCAATCTGGCCTCCCCCATGAAGTACACTCAGGTATAGACAAAACTCAAGTAAAGATAAACAGAAACATATGGAAAAAGACATTCAATATTATTAAGTAACCAAAGACACACTGTTCTGTTACAGAGATTTAACATCTGATGCTAAATCTTTCCTTTTTCGCCTTCATTTAATATGAGAGGAAAAAAAACCCCACAGACAGACAGATTTTATATTCTTCCTACAAACTACTCATCTATGATTCATAGTTTAGGAGTTGGAAGGGACATTAGACATCATTTCATTCAGCCTTGTCATTTTGCAAATCTATGCAGAAATACTGTTCAAATTCTACTAGATACTAAAAATGTTAAAAGCCTTGCTCAGGGTCACACGTATAGCAAGTAGCAAAGCTGGGAGTCAAAAACGGTCCATCTCTAACTAAATCACACTGGTTTTTTAAAGTATAGTCATAAGGATTATTGATCAATGCTATTGTCTTGTTATCCTCAAAGCTCTGTTCCTCTACCTTTGATTTGGCAATATAATTTATCTCTGCTATTTTGAAATCTAAAAAATATAAAGTACATATCATACTTTGCAACCATAAAATACAGTGTAATGGTAAGTTATTATCATTTGTTTTCATTATCATTAATATTTGATATCATTATCATTATCAGTTGTTTTCAATGATGACAATACATCAAGGAAATTAATTGGAATACTAACCACATTTTATAAAAAAGGAAATGAGGGGAAAAAAGAGCAAGACTGATTATAGGACTACACAGAAATTCAAGATAGACATGGAATTTCAAAGCCTGGGCTTCTACAACTTCAAGTTAGTTAATGACATTGGTGTTTCACATGGTCTTAGATATTGGCCATGTTTCCTGTCAGATTGTCTTGACTGAATCAAAGATTGGTAGATTGTTTGGGGTTAATGAGCAGATCTGTATAGCAGCAGATGGATTTCTAAGGTTCTGGCATTTGAGAAAAAAGTGCTCCCAGCTTGATATGTCTATCTGTCTTCTAGAAGTTGCTCTGGTAATTTGTTGCCATTATTAGTTACTAGAGTAAAAGTTCTCATGGTTTTATTGACCTAAACTATCTTTCAAAGGATTATATCATAATGTTTCACAATATAACTCTGTGAATAGTTCATAAAGAGACATCAGACTTCCTACATATGTCATCCTTGGCAAGTTATTTAAAATTTCTGGATCTCGATTTCTTATCTATAAAATGAGGGGGTTAGACTTGATGACATCCAATGTCCCTTCCAGATCTACAACCATGATCATATTAATATTAATATAAGAACTATATTATTTTATAATTAAATTATTTATTAAGTGTCTGAGTATTTTAAAGTCATAGCCCTGTCAGCCGATGTCATCAAGTAACTGAATTATTGTCATTCGTCTGCCTTCCACTTGACAGATTTCTGACAGGTTCCAGAAGGTCATTTATGTTTACCACCAGTGTTTCCCCTTAAAGGCTTTATTCATATAACTAGGTGAAATATATTCCATTCAGGTATAAGCAGCCTCCAGTCTCAAATTGTCTAATATTGCTGTATTTCTCCTTATAGACCCTTTTCAAATTACTCTCCCCTTTAGCAATCTCAGTCAGAATCACCTCCCTCTACAGCACTAGAGAAATACACTTTAAACTAATGGAATGCTAAATCACTCTGAGAAAGCCAAAGCAACTAAGATTTGGAGATGGCAAGTGCAGTTGAAGGGAATAGCCCTGAGGACTTAGTCCAATCACTCTGAGGTTGTGTGTTAGCAGGAGATAAAGACACAGAGAATCAAAACTTCTGGACTCATGTTAGGTTGGTTCTTTCAAAGAAAACTACCCAGCTGTCCTTGGAAACTGACAATTATATTCTTGTCAGCACCTTCCAGATCATCTTTTGAGTATCTCTCTCAGAAGTTTTAGGGTTCTCATGATAAAGCTAATGGCAAAGATCCTGCAAGTACTTAAAAATAATAATTCGCACATGTATAACAAACATTTCATGTATTAATCTGCATTTTAATGTAGAATAAATTGTAAACAAAATTGGTATTTCATCATCAATATTATAGGGTGTGGAGATGATGTGATGCTGGAAAAGACTACTAGTGTCATTGACAACAAAATTAAGATTTAAATAACTTTGGACAAAGTAACTGCAAAATTTAAGAGGAATAAGATATTGCATTTAGGTTTAAGAAAATTAATTCATTATGTTTGGCTTAAGAAACAAATGGCTGGTGATTCATGATATTTTATTTCACCAGAGGCTTATTATGAAGCAATCTATAAGAAAATAAATATAATTGCATTTATCTAATCAATAAAGAAATGGAGCAATATTTCATAGGATTTTGGACCCTTTGATTTCCTTAACTGCAAATTGCCTTTGCATATCCTTTTACCATTTGTCAATTGGGGAATTTCTTCGTGTTTTTTATATGAATTTGAATCAATTATCTATATATTTTAGAAATGAGTCCTTTGTCAGAAATATGAGTTGTAAAAATTGTTACACAATTTGCTAATTACTTTTGATCTTGGTTACAGTGGCTTTGTGTGTGCAAAAGCTTTATAATTTATTGTAATCAAAATTATCTAGATTGTTTTTAATGATATTCTCCATCTCTTCCTTGGCCACAAACTGCTTCCCTTTCCATAGATCTGACAGGTAAACTATTATTTGATCTTTTGGTTGCTTATAATATTGAATTTTATGTCTAAATGTTGTACCCATTTTGATCTTATCTTGGTATAGGGTGTGAAGTATTGGTCTAATCCAAGTTTCTGCCATACTAATGTCCAATTTTTCCAACAGTTTTTATCAAAGAGAGAGTTTTTATATCAAAAGCTAGACTCTTCTGATTTATCAAACAGTAGATTACTATAATCATTTCCTGCTCTTTTGCAGCTAGTATATTTCACTTATCCATCACTCTATTTTTTTATCCAATACCAGAAAGTTTTGATGGCATGCTTTATAATATAATTTTAGATCTGATAGTGCTAAGCCACTTCATTTTCATTTCTTTTTATTTAATACCTGGAAATTCTTGATGTTTTATTTCTACATATGAAATTACTTGTATTTTTTCTAACTCATTAAATAATTTTTTTTCTATTTTGTTTCTTAGGACACTAAATATGTGCCCTAAATAGGTAGAATTGGCATTTTTATTATATTAGCTCACGCTATCCATGAGCAGTTGCTATTTGCTTAGTTATTTAAATCTGATTGTATTTGTGTGAGAAATGTTTTGTAGCAGTTTTCATAAAGTTTCTGAATCTGCCTTGGCAGGTGAACTCCTATTTTATATTGTCTGAAGTCATTTTGTATGGGATTTCTCTTTCTAACTCTTTCTATTATATCTTAGTAGTCATGTATAGAAATGTTGAGGATTTTTGAGGGTTTATATTATATCCTGCAACATTGCTAAAGTTACTAATTGTTTCTAGTTGTCTTTTAGATGATTTTTTGGGATTCTCCAGATACACCATCATGTCTTTTGCAAAGAGTGAGTTTTTTCTTTTCTTTCCCAATTCTATTTCCTTCAATTTATGTTTCTTCTCTTAATGTTGAAGCTAACATTTCTAACATAATATTGAATAGTAGTTGGGATAATGGGCACCCTTGTTTCACCCCTGATCTTATTGGTAATGCCTCTAGCTTTTCCCCATTACATATAATGTTTGTTGATTGTTTCAGATAAATATAACTTATTAATCATTTATTCCTATGCTCTCTAGTGTTTTTAGTAGGAATGGGTGCTGTATTTTTTCAAAGGTTTGTTCAGCATCTATTGAGATAATCATTTGATTTCTAATAGGTTTGTTATTGATATAGCTAATTATACTAAACTATACTAATATTGAAGCAACCCTCCATTCCTGTGATAAATCCTGCTTGGTCATAGTGTATTATCCAAGTGATCACTTGCTGTAATCATTTTGCCAAGATTTTATTTAAGATTTTTGCATTGCTATTCATCAGGGAGATATATCTGTAATTTCCCTTCTCTGATTTGACTATTCCTGGTTTAGCCATTACATATTGCTGTCATAGAAAGAGTTAGGCAGAGTTTCATCTTCACTTATTTTTTTCAAAGAGTTTATAAAGAATTGGAACCACTTGTTCCTTAAATGTTTGATAGAAGTCATGTGAATCCTGGAGATTTTTTCTCAGGGAGTTCAATAATGGCTTGTTGAATTACTATTTCTGAGATAGGGTCATTTAGGTATTTAATTTCCTCTTCATTTAACCTAGGCATCTTATTTTTTTGTAATTTCATCCATTTCATTTAGACTATCAGGTTTATGGGCATGCAGTTGGGCAAAATATTTCCAAATTGTTACCTTAATTTTCTCCTCATTGGTGGTGAACTTACCTTTTTATTTATGATACTAGCAATTTGGTTTTATTTTTAAAATGAAATTAATGAGAGACTTTACAATTTTATTGATTTTTTCTTAAAACCAACTCTTGGATTTATTAGTTCAATAAGTATCTTACTTTTAATTTTATTAATTTCTCTAATTTTCAGAATTTCTTATTTGGTATTTAATGGGGGGGTAATTTGTTCTTTCTCTAATTTTTTTTTTTTAGTTGCATGTTTAGTTCATTGATTTCCTCTTTCTCCAATTTATTCATGTAAGCATTTAAAAACATAATATATCACTTGACAACTGCCTTTACTGTATTCCATAAATTTTGGTATGCTGTCTCATTGTTATCATTATCTATGATAAATTCACTAAATCTTTCTATAATTTGTTGTTTGATTCACTCATTCTTTAAAATGAGGTTATTTACTTTTTAATTAGTTTTAGGTCTAGTTCTCCCTGGCCCATTATTGCATGTGATTTTATTGCAATATAATCTGAGAAGGATGCATTCATTATTTCTGTGTTTATGCATTTTATTATTAGTTTTTTGCCCTAATACATGGTTAATATTTGTGTAAGTACCATGTACTGCAGAAACAAAGTACATTCCTTTTTATTCCCATTCACTTTTCTCCAAAGGTCTATCCTTAACTTCCTTCTTGTTTATTAAAATAAATAAATAGTTAAATTTACCTAAATATGAGAGTGGGAGGAGAGTTTTGCTCTTTATATCTTTCTGTAACTCATTCAAATTCTCTTCTAAGAATTTGGATGCTTTACCAATTGGTGCATACATATTTAGTATTTAAATTGCTTCACTGTCTATAGGACCTTATAGGAGGATATACTTACCTTCCTTATCTCTTTTCAAAAGATCTATTTTTGAAGCTCGTTTTTCCTGAGATAACGATTGCTACCCCTGCTTTTTTTCACTTCAGCTGAAGCAAAAATATATTTTGCTTCAACCTTTTACCTCTGGTTTATGTGTATCTCTCTGCTTCAGATGAGTTTCTTATAAGCAGCATATAGTAGGATTCTGGTTTGTAATCCACTCTGCTATACACTTACATTTAAGGGAGAGTTCATTCCATTCACATTCAGTTATAATTACTAACTCTTTATTGCCCTCTATGCTATCTTCCCTCTGTTTTTAGTTTTCCCCTTTTGTTGCTTTATCCATATTTTCCAGTATTTTGTTTCTGAATACCACCACCTTCAGTGTGTTTGCCCCCTTGTATTCAAACTTCCTCCCATTTCTCTCCTTTACCCTTTGCCCCTTCTTCCTTCTCTTCCTTTTGTTAGTTCCTCTTTTATTCCTTCCTCCCCCTTTCCCTTTTTAATACTTGATAAGATAAGTGTCTTAATTCAACTGAGAGTGTGTATTTTAACTTTTAGTAAGTTCTGATGAGAGTAAGATTCTGGCAGTTCTCTTCTCATCCCTTCTCCCCTTCTATTGAAATATGTCCTTTGTACCTCTTTATTTAACGTTATTTACCCCATTCAGTCTCCTCTATACTCCTGTCTCTTTGCTGTCCCCCTTTTTAAGGAGATATTGTTTTTATATCATTCAATCAGAGTCATGGATAAGTCATGAGTGCCCATTACTTCTGGCTAAGTATATTCTCTCTAATAGAGTTATGAGAATCTTTCTCCAAAGTGGGGATACAGCCAGTTTCATCTTATTGTGTAGCAGTTTTTTCTTTACCTTCTCTTTACCTTTTCATGTGTCTCTTGATTCTTCCTTTTGAAGTCCAAATTTTATTTTTTGAGCTTTGGTCTTTTCATCAGGAATAGTTAGATGTCTCCTATTTTGTTAAATGTACATCTTTCCCCTGGAAAAGAAGGCTCAATTTTTCTGGATAGTGAATTCTTCACTATATTCCAAGCTCCTTTACTCTTCAGAATATCACATTCCAAGCCCTTTTATCCCTTAATTTTGATGCTGCCAGGTTCTCTGTAAAACTTACTTTAGCTCCTTTTATCAAAATTATTTCTTTCTGACTGCTTGCAGGATTTTCTCTTTTATCTAATAGTTCTAAAATTTGGCCACAATATTCCTTGCTGTTTTCATTTTGGGATCATTTTCTGAAGGGGATCAATGTATTTCTTCAATAACTATTTTTCCCTCTGGTTCCTTGACATCAGGGCAGTTTTCCATCACTAAATCCTGTAATATTGAGTCCAGCCTTTTTTCCCCTCTTCATTGCTTTCAGGAGACCAATGATTCATAAGTTGTCTCTTCTTGATCTATTTTCAAGTTCAGTGGTTTTCCAGCTGAGGTATTTTCTTCCATTTTTAAATTTTTTTAGTTTTAACAGATTCTTGTTGTTTCATGAAGTCATTAGTTTCCACAAACTCCATTCTTCTTTTCTTTTAGAGGAGAATTTTCTTCATTGCTATAGGCTATATTCTCTTATTTAAAAATTAATGGACAGTGGCAGCTAGGTGGTACAGTAGATAGAGCACTGGAGTCAGGATTACCTGACTTCAAATCCTGCCTCAGATACTTAATAATTGCCTAGCTTTGTAGCCTTGGGGATACCACTTAACCCCATTGCCTTGCAAAAAAAAAAAACCTAAAAAATACTAAAAAAAAGAAGTCAGTAAAATTTATTTGACAGCTGTTATATGCTAGACATGGAAAATGCAAAAACTCTCCATCCCTGTCCAACCACCAGCAGCAGAAAAAAAATACTACTTTCCTAGAATTTGGACTCTACTATTTATAAAAAAAAACACATGATGGAAAAGTGAATAGTCCTGGACCTGAAGTCAAGAAGAATTGAGTTGAAAACTAGCCTCAGATCCTTACCACCCATGCAGCTTTGAACAAGACACTTATCATCTCTCTGTCTTTACAAAATTGTAAAATAGGAGTTTGATATGAGGAAAAAAGATATACAATTTTAAAGTATTCTGTGCACTCTGCAGTTATATGTTTATTCTAGAGATTATTAATTTTCCTATGTTATATGCAAAATTCATATATTAGTAATATGGGTGACATATTAATTGCAAGTTATTGGGATGGAAACAGGTTCTTCACCATAGTTCTCAATTTATCTACTTCATAATATGTATATATATATATATATATATATATATATATATATATATACATATATACATATATATACATACACACACACACATATATATATATATAAAGTAAATACCTGTATAAATATGCATATATGTTTATTTGTATTCATAAATACACACATATATTTATATGTATGTATATTATATACATATATATATATATTATATATATATATATATATATATATATATATATATATATATATGTATCGTGATTCTCCTGTTCTTCTCAAGCATTTCTTGACTTGGCAGCACATTTAAATGAGTTGACACAGACCACATGCTGACTTGTGACTGTCATAGCCCCCACTATAGAAGTCATAGAAAACATAGACCATATGGCATAGAAAGCTGCCATCTCTAATCACATTGTCACAGTTCTTTAACACATGTTCTATAAGCTGCTGGTACCCTGTGGTTTCAGCTCAAGATGAGTTATCTGTCAGAGATCATTCCCAGAGTCATTCTGAGAGTGCTGGGTGAGTTACGCTCAGGAAAGAAACTGTTGGGATTCTAGATTGAACTGCAATAAAGAGACCAAGTTAGATGTTTTATAAATAAAATGGAAATTCAAAGCCTGGAAGGGGAGGGGAGTGATGAGATCAGAATGGATGTATGGGGAGGGAATAGAATGTGAAAGGATGGATCTTAACTGCAAACCTTAGTTATATAACTATTGATACTATTTAATAAAAGAACCATGCACCAGTTTAAAAGATCAAATACTGCTTTGAATAAAGAACGCCTTTATCACTGTAGGCAAGTCATTTAATCTCAGGTTATTTAGTCTCTGTACCCATCATTCTATTTAAATAATTCTTGCCAAAGCTACTAATGACCTCCTAGCATTGTTCTTTATAATCACTATGGGTCTCAATTTCCTTTCAAGAAAATTATGAGATTGCATTAAAGATTCTCTAATATGCCTTCTATTTCTAATGTTTCATAATTCTTATGTTAATGTAAAATCATAAAATTTGAAATTGGAATGAATCTTAAAGGTCACATAGGCTAAAATCCTCATTTTATAGATGGGTAAATTAAGGCCTAGAGATATAAAATTGTGATAGCTTTGTCTCACTGAAGCCCGACATTTCATTTATTCTTCAAATAGTGTTTACAGAACAAATTAAGATGTTTCATTTTAACTACTCACAAAATTTAAAGTCAATTTTAAGAACTGTATATTTCCAACTGGATATTAAGTGTATTTGTATTGTTCATTTTATTGTTCATTGATGTTCTTTAACCATCCCCCATTAAACTAAAGCCTTGTTTATTTCTAATGTATCCTTCCCTTTCCCTCCAATCATATAGCCAGGGCTCTGGATCAGAATTTTATCAATTCTCAGACAATTTAGTTTAATTGACTCTAAACTATTCTCCCATTCTCCAATTTCTCTACCACTTTAATGGTTTCTGGGCAAGATTAATATTTCCTAAAAACCTACATTTAACTTATCATTCCTTTGACATTTTCTGTCTGCTGCTCTGCCTGGTTTTGACTACAGAAACATTATGCCTCTCCAGGACAACTCATGAAATAAAATCTCATCATCATGGAAATATATTCAGTTTTGATTCTCAACATTTCTTCAGTACCTCTAATAACCTCTTTTCATCTGACTGGAGGGCAAGAAGGTAGAGCAATAGACTCCTCTCACAGCCTCCATTTAAGAAGGTTCAGAATTTTACCTTATATGCTCAGTTCCACAAATAACATATACACACATAACCTCAATACCCTTACCCTTTTATTTCCAGCTTCTGTTTCTACATTGTCTTTCTTCTCTTCTCCTTAGAATGTAAGTTCCTTGAAGGCAGAGACTATCTTTTTTTCTCATTTGCAGCTAACCTTTAGTACATAGTACACACAATCAAACTTTATTGAGTATTAACTATGACAATACATAAATGGTTTTCCAATGATTGCAGGAAACTTCTAAACTCTTTGTTAATTCAAGAATTCCAGAACATAATGTATTTATCCAGTCATGTAGGGAAGACAAAAAAATCAAATTTGGGATCATTTTGAGTTTCTGTAATATTGGAGCTATTTAGTACTGTAGCAAAATCCCTTTTCTGATTACCTCTCTGAGTGTTGATGTATTGAAGGTAGGTTTTTCCCAATATAAATCATTGATCCTATTAACTATTTCCTATAATTACACAATTCAAAATTTTTACTTTAAATAGTAACCCCAAAACACACACACAAATTCACATTTCATTTTTATTCCTACATTTTCATTAGGTTTCTCTGTACCTAGAAGCCTCTCTTCTTTTGTTTCTTCTCTCCCTACCAAAGTCCACCCCTTCACTAGATCCTTTTTGAATGCTTTAGACTGAACTGATTATTCCAATCTTAGAATTTCTCCAACTGTTGCTTGTTAATTGATTAAAGTAAATTCATAAAATTGAATAATAATTTCATTTGTCAGTTTCAACTTTGAGATAGAAAGAAGATTTGTTTTGGGGGAGTACTCAAGCAACTAGGTAGCAAACTAGGTAGAATGCTGATCCTGGAGTCAGGAAGAGTCACCTTCCTGAATTCAAATCTGACATCACACTTTTTAGCTGTGTCACCCCAGATACATCACTTAATCCTCTTTGCTTAGATTTCTCATCTGTAAAATGGATTAGAATATGAAATAAGAAACCACTCCAGTATCTTTGCCAAGAAAACACCAAATAGGGTCATGAAGAATCAGACACTACTGAAAAACGAACAAAAACAAATTTTATATTTTACTATTATCCCCACAGTGTTTAAAGAAATATATTGTGATGCTCAGTATGTGTTTTTTGACTTGGAAAATTAGAAGTCTGTTCATTACCCATAGATATAGCTATACCAGTTCCTAGCCTTATATCTATATATTTATGTCTATCTATCTGGGAAAACTTGAGAGTGTGGGAGATAGGGAAAAGGGATAAAAACCCAGAGTCTTGGAGTACATCTGATTCTACCTCTACATAAATAATAAATTCCTCTAACACAGCCAACAAGTCACTATCCAGACTTTGCTTGAAAACATTGAATAAAGGGAAAACCACTAACTCTACAGCAAGCTTATTCTGGAAATAATCTTAATTTACTCCTTTACAACTTCTATATTTTTATTACTTTTAGTCTGAATCCCATGTCTCGAATATTCTCCCTCCTCATTTTCACCACTTACATTCTTTGATTTCCTTCAATTTTAAGCTAAATACCTACCTTCCACACAAACCCATTCAGATTTCTCATTAATACTAGGGTCTTCCCTCTGTTGATTACCTCCAATTAATCCTGCATGTATCTTGTTTGAGCTTATTTGAATTCATGTTGTAAAGTCCATTACATTGTGAGCTCCTTTAGAGCAGGATCTATAATTTTTCCTTTCTTCGTATCCCTAGTAGATTCCCCAGTGTCTGGCATATGGTAGTACTTAATACATGCAAGTTGACTGATTCTGTCAAGTATAACAAATCTAATCCCTCATTCTCCTTGGCTACATGTCTCTAATTTCTGTAGATTTTCATATGAAATAAATTTAAGGAACTTTACCATCATAGTTAGAATGTTCTGAATGTTTTCCACTTTATAAATGATATTGCTATAAAATATTCTGCATGTAATGTAATTCTGGATATGCTCCAATGATGGCAAGCATGATGAAACCATCACTTCCCTCTCAGGAACTATTCCTCTCTTGATGTGACTCAAGATTTATTTGCATTCCTACCTGTCTTATCACAACATTGATTCATGCTCTGACATTATTCCACTAAAACTGTTAAGTTTTTTTTAGATAAAACTGAAATCTATCAATATGCATTGATTTATGTTCTCTCTTCTATAATAAAGTTAATTTATTAATGCCCCATTCATTTGTACATTCATTCATTCAGTTTGATATATACATATATATATATGTATATATATATGTATATATATATATATATATATATATATATATATATATATATATATATATATATATATAATTTGAGCATTTACTATAGCCAAGTATGGAAATCACGGCTATGGGTGAGATGCTCTCTCAGTTACTATTTCTATGTCTTGTTTGCCTCTTCTGAAAAATAGGATTAAATGCATTTTATCATTTTTTAAATCATTATACCACTTTATTGACTTTGATATCTCAATTCAAGGATGGATTGAAACCAACTTGAACTGGTTTCCTAGAGCAAATTGTTAATTTTGTTAAAGTATTTTTCCCAATTATGTGTAAAGACAATTTTTTAGCATTCATTTCTATAAGATTTTGAGTTTCAATTTTTTCTCCCTCCCTTGTCCCCTCTTCTTCCTATAAAATGCTGAGCAATTTGATATAGATTATATATGTATAATCATGAAAAACATATTTCCATATTGGTCAGTTTTGAAAAAAATAGACTGAAAGAAAATGATATAAATGAAAGCATAAAACAGTATTCAGATTTCATCTGTTATTTATATGGATGTGGTTAACATTTTCCTTCATGAGTCCTTTGTAAATTGTCTTAGATCAGTGTGTTGCTGCGAATAGCTAAGTCATTCATACTTGTCCATATCTCAATGTTATTGTTACTCTGTTCAGTGTTTTCATAGTAATGCTCATTTACATTGAATCAGTTCATACAAGTATTTCCTTTTTTAAACTGTCTATTTATGATTTCTAATAGAAAAATAATATTCCTTCATATTTATATACCACAACTTGTCCAGCCATCCCCCAATTGATGGACATCCCATCAGTTTCTAATACTTTTTTCCACCGTGAAAAGGGCTGCTATAAATATATTTGCACATGCAGGTCCTATTCCCTTTCTATGAGCTCTTTAGGATGCAGCCCTACTAGTTTACTCCTATATTCACAGACTGTTGTTAAAATTCAGTGAAGTATTATATATATATATATATATATATATATATATATATATATATTCCTAACCTTAGTGTACTATGCCAATGTAAGATAATATTTTGTTATTATTACTATGGATAATTAAGGATTATAGATGAATATATTTCATATCTAAAATTCACAGTTCAATAAGGGAGATGAACATATATGCAAAGTCAATATAACTCAAGACCTTGTAAGACAATTGTCTTTGAGAGAGATATAAAATGCTGTAATAATTTAGCAAATATATAGATGATTTCCAACTGGAGAAAATCAAAGAAAGAATCATGGAAGAAAGATGACATTTGATCTTAAAATTCATCCATCTAAATTAAAGGAATGCTGCCATCTTTGTAATTTTCACCTTGTTCTTTAAATCTCCCCATTCACTGAACACATAGCATTTCTTTCTATTTCTATTCCTATTACTTTCTATTTCTCAGTTATTTTTCCCTAATGAAAATATATTTATGTCAATAAAATTGTATGAATTATTTAAGAAAACTTCTTCAAAAGAGTTTATCAGAAGTAAGATTAGTCTCTTTATGAAAAATGTGCATATTTAAAATAAAAAACTGACATCATAATCACTGTAGTAATTAATGTCTGAATATTTGAATGAATAATTAAAATAATATATGATTCAAAAATAGTTTATCTTCACCAAGCCAGTCAATAAGCATTAATTGTTTACTATATGCCAAAAACTCTGCTAAGAAAATAATTGCTTTAAATTTTGAGTTTAATTTTAAGAGGAGCATATATTGTTCCAAAAAACTGTATTTAGAGTCAAATTATATTTATGCAAATTTAACCTCTTTCAATATGTTTTGTCTACTAATGGAATTAAAGCACAGACATCTGAAAAGTTCTTTTTCACATTTCAAGCTATCATTATAAATTATACAAGGTGAGGACATGGTGAGGTATACTATAGACCAGTTTTGCTGTTATTATTTTGGTTTTTTTACATTATAAATGTATATTCATGTTTAATATATTTTCATATTAGTCATGTTATGAAAGAATAATCAAAACTAAAGAGGAAAAACCATGAGGAAAGAAAAAAATGAAACAAGTTTTAAAAAGTGAATAAAATATGCTTTGGTCTGCATTCAGACTCTATATCTTTTTTTCTGAATATAGATGACATTTTCCATCACAAGTCTTTTAGAATTGTCCTTGACCACTGAATTGCTGAGATGAGCAATCCCTCATAGTTGATCATTACACAATGTTTCTTTTATTGTGTACAATGTTCTCAAGGCTCTGATCATTTCACTCAACATCAGATCATGCAATTATTTTCAGGATTTTCTGTAGTATTATTTACTTCATTTCTTACAAAACATTAATATTCTATCACATTAATAGGCCACACTTTGTTCAGCCATTCCCCAACTGACGCACATCTCCTAAAGTCAAATTCTTTACCATTACGAAAGGAAAGGCTACAAATATTGTTATACATAGCAGTCCTTCTCCCTTTTTCGGATATAGATGTAGTTGTGGTATTTATTGCCCATTGGGCATAATTCCAATTTGCTTTCCAGAATTGTTAGATGAGTTCACAACTCCACGAACAATGTATTAGTGTCCCAGTTTTCCCATATCCTCTCCAATATCGATCATTTTCCTTTTTTGTCATTTTTTTATTTTAAAATGCATATATTTCTCTAATCAATAATTATTTAGAGCATTTTTTTTTTCATATAGCTATAGGTAGCTTCAATTTCTCTAGCTTTAACACCTAGTTAAATGGAATTTAAACAAATGACACTGCCAATTATCACTAGCAACTATCTAACTTGGCCCAACATTTCAGACAGGTTTCAGCCATGCTTCATTTTACTCTGCTCTCTGGCCAAATTCTTATCAACCTCATCAATCATCAATCATCTAGTGGCTATGTGAATTCCTACTTCTTTAAAAACCACAATCTAATCAATGATCAGGTCATCTCTGCCATTATTTCAGGAAGGAGAGGGTCAATTTACCCCCTTATAGGACCAATTATCATCCCTATATTTTTTCTGACCCTCCATAGGTATGTCATTTCTTTCTATCATCTGCCCCTCTCAGGATATAAATTCTTAAAGGACAGTAATTTTCCTTGGTTATATATCGGAATGCACATTGTTAGGCATATAATAAGCACTTAAAAACTATTTTCATTCATAAATTTGCCAAAGATGATGTATATAAATATTAGGAATTGATACATGAATTTCTAAATGTATATTTATTGATTCTAGTATGACACATTAACAAGCATTCAATTTGCAAATGTAAGAAAAATTTATGCTATCAAATATAATGAAAACTACAATATATTTGTCATAATATAGTTTGAATACTGATGATAAAATCCCAAAGCAACTTTAATATGGAAGATTTAAGATTCAGAACACTAATTTTGCTCAATTTCTGGAATCTATATCCTAATTTCTGAAGATCTTATAGTCTTCCTTTAGCCTGGAAGGTGACATTTGTTATTGGTGTTAACAGGAAGAATTGATTACATTTTGCAGAAATCATAGAATCTAGGTTAATTTAACTGATCTTTGCAAAATTTCAAATATCATCAAGGCTTCAAAACTACAAGAAATAAAACGAGCAGTTAAATGACATTGAATTGTAGACCATTATTAAAATGGTCTCATTAGATTTTTTTTTTCCTATGCCATCATTTATATCAAACTCCACGTGCTGATATGGAGAAAACAGTTTTGATTGTTTTAATCATCATCTCTTTGCACATTTCTCCTATAAATAATCTCTCTTCTGACCTCCAGCTATGATTCTCTAAAAGCCTTTTGGATATTTTTATATTAGATGTTCTGCAGACATCTCAAAATCAATATATCTAATACTATTCTCATTTTCTCCCAAATTTCTCCTAAATTTTGTATTTCCCTATTCTTAGCAAGTTTGTTATCCTAGTAACTCAAATTTACAACTTGTGTATTTTTATTGATTTCTTTTTCTCTTTTACTCAACGCATCCAATCAATTTTCAAATATTGCCATTTCTAAATTACACATGATCTACACTTTCTACTGATTTTGCCACCATTCTAATTTAGGCCCACATCACCTTCTTGAAAACAATAATGGTCTCCTAATTGGTCTCCCTATCTCATAACTGTCTTCTCTCTATTCTATCTTCTACATAGCTGTCATAGTAATTTTCCTAAATTCTGAATGTGAATAAAATTCAATAACTTCTTATTGACTTTGAAATAAAGTATGAATTACTATTTGACATTTAAAACCTTTTACAACTTTGCAAAAACCTATTTGTTCCATATAGATATCTATATATCTATGTATCTGTATGTGCATATGTGTGTATGTGTGTGTAATTTGGTAAGGTAATGGAAGTTAATTACTTTTTCAGAGTCATAAAGCTAATAAGTATCAAGTGTCTAAGACTGCTGGATTTGAACTCAAGGTCAGTGTTCCATTCACTGTGCCATCTAGCCACTCTAAACTCCTCATATTCTACTGTCCCAAACTAGTCTACCTGGTATTCCTCATAGAAAACACTCCATCTACCATATCAACACCCTTGAAATTTATATATCATATATTTTATATTTGTTTTTATAGAATGATAGTAGATCAAAGGAACTAAACAGACTATCAATCCCATTTTACAACGGAGAAAACAGATTGAGTTAGATTAAATGATGTTCCCAGAGTTAAAAGTTAGGCAAATTTTTTTCTCTGAACTCCACCTTTGACATGCCAACTAAAGGATCAATATCCATGCATTCAAGAAACAAAATCATAGAATCAAAAGGTTTAGAACTGTAAGGAACAGCACAGTCTATTTGGTCCAAGCCTTACCTAAGAAGGATTCTCCTCTTCAACATCATTGATAAGTTATTGTGTAATATCTCCTGAAATATTGTTAGTGGTGGAGAATCTCACTCAAAAAGAATAAGTCTTACATTTCTTCCATATAACAGATCTTCAAATACATGAAGACAACTATATCTCCCTCTATGCTCTGTTCTAAAAATTGAGGTATATTCACAGGAAATTCATTTAAAGCGAGGTGTATTAATTGCTTACTGCATTTAAATCCTTTCTTCTCAGTACTGTAGAAAAAAAAATAGAAATATTTTGTTCATTCAAGGACCATAGGTTTACATTATAGTAATCCTTCTTTGAAGATAGTTCAAGTATTTTTATCCCCATTTTACAAATGAAGAAACTGAGCTTCAGAGAGAGCAATTGTTGACAAGCAATTTTTTAATATGGTCTGTGTAGCAGAAACTTGTAAATAGAAGAAACTACCAATTGATGACAATCCTTTCCCTATATTTATTTATTATATTATGGGCAAGACCATAGCACACTAGGTTTAAAACCTGAAAAGTCTTTGGATGTGATAGAAGGGACTGTCAACTATATGCAGAAATCTTAAGGTAAATGAGCCAAGATTTTTCTTAGATGTTGGGAGAAATAAACTATGGGGAGATTAGGAGTTTTGAAAGTAAGCAAGCTAAAAACTATCAATAAAGGGGAAGATCAAGAAGCTTCAAAGTTCAAAATTTAGCACAGAATGATCCTAAATAATATGCTACTGAGCACATCCTTGACTTCTACATCTACCTTGTTAGATCTCAGAGAAATACTAAATAATTCTTCTTTCCACAATGGTAATGAAATGGAATTCATAGGATCAACACAAAAACTTGTTGGGTTCTGATAAATAATGTTCCAAGCATTGACCTGAAATATATAAAGACAGTAGATTTTATGGTCAAATGAACTGGACCTAGTTTCATGACATGTGCATTTGCATCTTTTCTTGTCCTTTTTATCAGTGACATCGAGCATTTCTTAAGTTCCATTTTTCATTTGTAAAAGAGTTTTTAAAAAAAAAACCCTCTATCTCATGAAGTAACAGTGTGGTCAGGTAGATAGAGAGTTGACCTTGAAGTTATGAGACAAGGGTTCAAGATCTAGACCTAGCTCATTTCAAAATTAATTTGGAGGAACTCAGGCAAGTTGTAAACCCTCTGGATTATTGGCCGTTCTCCAAGCCCTTACACTTTAAAGATGCTTTGGTGCTTGAGTATTTTCATTGAGGCATAGTTCTCTTTGTATATGAGAAGGAATCTAGTCTTTATCCTTATTGCACTGATTGTGCTTGTCCTTTAAGTACTTAAATTTAACCTTAAATTGCTAAATAAATGTGCTGCCGATGATGTCTGTCATTCATTCTCAAAGAAGACCATGACATCAATGAGGTGGTGCCTTGACAAGCAAGTGAATTATATTTGAGTGAGTTACAAGTCTCACTTTCTCTTCCAGTGGTCAGATATGGATCAGGATAACTGGAGATGGTCCTGGTTGTGAGGCAGTCAGGGTTAAGTGACTTTCCCAGGGCATATAGATAGTGCATATCAAGTGTCTGAGGCCAAATTTAAACTCAAGTCTTTCTTATTTCTGTACTGATGCTCTACATCCACTGCATCACCTAGTTGCACAACGTGTTAAGTGAATGTACTAAATTAATAACGAGAAATAGCCTTTATATAGTACCTCTAGGTTTGCCAAGAACTTGACATATTTTATCTTATTTGATCTTCACACTATTCCTGTTAGGTAAGTACTATTATTATCACATCTGACAAATGAGAAATTTTAGCCTGAGAGAAGATTCTGAGATAGAATTCAAATTTAAGCTGTCCTTATTTCAAGTCAAAAATAATTCCTAAATTAAACTGAATTTCAAAACATAATCCCTGCCTTAAATTGTTTTGAACCATTTGATAGTGAGATAAAGTACATGCATCTATAAAGATAAGAAAAATAAAATATAAATTCATTAAAGATTACAAATCAAGTTGTACATTAGGTTCAAAATGGCAAAGGTATGAGATGACTGAAAATATTAAGGAAAGTTTCATGGAGGAAGGATGTTAGTAACTACACTCACTTTCTCCAACTGCTCACTCTTCAAAATCTTTCAAACATCTGTTCACATCACATTACTGAAATTGCTTTTTCCAAATTCATTAATGACCTTCTGATATTGTACTTAATAAATAAACTTGCTGATTTGATTTGGATTTAGGCTATAAATCACCATCAATTTAATTTACCTGAATAAGAAGGCATATTGGGCTGTCACACATGTAGAAATCAAGTGATCCTATGCTTTCTGTTTGTATTCATGCACAGTTTCCAGAAGGGAAAATTCAAAATATACTGAGCACTTCTTACATGCCAGAAACTGGGGTGGGGGGTAATACAAAAATAAAAAGGGATAATCCCTGTCCTCAAGGAACTTAAAATTTAGAAAGTTTCTCTCTGGCTCTCTATCTCTCTGTCTTTCTCTGTCTCTGTCTCTGTCCTTGTCTCTGTCTCTGTCTCTGTCTCTCTCTCCATATATATATACATATATGTATATATATATATACATAGATAAAGATATAGATATAGATAGATATAGATGTAGAATAGATATAGATATAGATTGCTTAATAAAGTATATTTATTTATTTTTATTTATATTTTTATATTTCTTTATAAATTACTAAAATTGTCTCATTGTAAGAGTAAACATAATCAATCCCCCCACTAAATAAAAATTCTCAGGAGAAATAAAGTAAAAGAAAGAGGAAAAAAATGCACTTCAGTCTGTGTTTCCATACCATCAGCTCTGTCTCTGGGGTGGATTGCATTCTTTATCATAAGTCCATTAAATAATTTACTTTCACAGTCGATGTTGCTGATTATAATTCCCTCCATCCATTTCTCACCCCTAACAAAATTATATTTTCTCTCTCCTTTCACTCTGTCCCTCATCAACAGTGTGCTGTGGGGCAACTTAGTGGCACAGTGGACAAAGCACCAATCCTGGGTCCAAGAGGGCCTAAGCCTACATCCCACCCCAGAGGTACAGCAACCACCCCAGCCCCATGATCCTGGACAGGCCATTCAATCGCACCACCTTACAAAAAGGAAAAAAAGAAAACGTATTATATCTGGTTCTTCTTTCCCATGAACTAGCTTCTCCTCTATCTCCCTCCCTTCCCCCTTGTCCCCTTTCTCCCATCCTCTTTCTCTTTCTTCTTCTAGATTTCTCTGCCCTATTAGGTATATATGTTGTTTCCTATCTGAGCCATTTCCAATGAGGATGAAGCTCCCTCATTCCCCCTCACCTTCTCCCCTTCCAAACCATTGCAAAAGCTATTTCTGGAATCTTTTACATGAAATACTCAGTCTATTCCACTGCCCTTTCCTTTCTCCCAGTACATTTCCATTTCACCCATTGACTCCATTTCTAAAATATATTAAACCTTCAAATTCAGCTCTCTCCTGTCTCGACTACAAAAGCTCTTTCTAACTGCTCTAATAAATGAGAAAGATAATATGAGTATTATATGTATCATTGTCTGATGCAGAAATACATGCAGTTTATCATCATTAAATACCTCATATTTTACCCTTCTTATCCACTCTAAACTCATTCACCTGAGTCCTATACTTGAAGATCAAACTTTCTGTTTAGCTCTGGTTGTTTCAACAGGAACATTTGAAATTCCCCTGTTTCACTGAAAGTCAATCTTTTTCCCTGGAAGAGGATGTTCAGTTTTGCTAGGTAGTTCATTTTAGGTTGCATTCCAACTTCTTTCACCTTCCAGAATATCATATTCCAAGCCCTATGAGCCCTTAATATGGATGCTGCTAAATCCTGGGTAATCCTGAATACAGCTCCACAATATTTGAATTGCTTTGTTCTGACTGCTTGTGGCATTTTCTCTTTGACTTGGAAGTTCTGGAACTTGGCTATAATATACCTGGGGATTATTTTTTGGATCTCTTTCAGTAGAAGATTTGTGGATTCTTTCAATTTCTATTTTAACCTCTGCTTCTAGGAGATCAGGAAAATTTTCCTGTAGAAATTCTTTAAAAATGAAGTCATCTTTTTTCCTGATTATGACCTTCAACAATTTTCAAATTGTCTCTTCTAGATCTGTCTTCCATGTTCATTGTTTTTTCAGAAAGATATTTCACATTTTCTTCTAGTTTTTCATTCTTTTGCTATTGTTTTGTGTTTTGATTCATCATAAAGTCATCTGCTACCTTTAGTTCCTTTCTCCATTTGAAGGATTTAGTTCTTCAGAGAGTTTTTTTTATCTCCTTTTCCAGCTGGATAATTCTGCTTATTTTTTTTTTATTTTTAGGTTGTTGCAAGGCAAATGGGGTTAAGTGGCTTGCCAAAGGCCACACAGCTAGGTAATTGTTATGTGTCTGAGGCCTGATTTGAAGTCAGGTACTCTTGATTCCAGGGCTGTGCTCTATCCATTGCACCAACTAGCTATCCTGACAATTCTGCTTTTTAAGGTATTTTTCTCCTCATTAGCTTTTGAACTTTTATCCATTTAACCTAAACTAGTTTTACTATGTTATTTTCTTCAGCATTTTTTTTGGGATCTCCTTGACTAAGCTGTTGACTTGATTTTAATAGTTTTCCTGCCTCTCCCTCATTTCTTTTGACATTTTTCCCTCTACCTCCCTTCTTTGGTTTTCAATTTTTTTTTGAGTTCTGAAATAGCCTTGAGACCAAATTCTGCATTTCTTGGAGTCTTTAGATGCAGAAGCTTGGACTTTGTCATATTCTGAATCTGTGTTTTGGTTCTCTATGGGAGCAAAGTAATTGTCTATGGTTTATTTTTATTCTGTTACTCATTTCCCCAGACTGTGCCTGGTTTTTGGCTGCTTCCTGAGCTTTTGAGTACTATTGGGATACTCCAGAAGGACCTCAGTATGTGAGGCTCTGACTGCTCTCTTGCCTGTGCTCTGACCAGTGAATGGTCATTTGTAGACCCCAGACTGTGACTAGGGTCTGAAAATGGACAAAGCACAAGAGTTCTGTTGCAAGGCTAGAGGAGAGACCTCCACAGTCTCCCCCTAACTTTACTGTCTGTGGGATGAGCACTCTGGGAGCAGATGCTGTGCTTCTGTTTCTTGGGATCTGGGCTATGCTGAGGACCACTCTGGCTCCCACTGACACTGGCTGATGTTTCCCAGCTGACCTTTCAAGCTGTGCTTGGTGTTCCCTAGGTGGCCAGGTCAGGAAGCTGCTTCTGCTGACAGAGCCAAAGCTCCCCATGACCCAGACATCTAGGCCCCCAGTGGTCTGGTCCCAGAAGAGTGGAGCTCCTTCACTCCAGTGCATAATCCTGGCTATACTGCAGCTCCCTCTACCCCCTTGGAACAGAACTTTCCAATGTTTTCCAGATTACCATGGCCTGGAGAATTGCCTCACTGGATATTTCTGTGGGTTCTGTCTCTCGAAAATTTAGAGCCAAAATTTTAAAGTGTTTGGAATATTTTGGAGAAAGATCCTAAGTAAGACTGTCCTCATGCCACCATCTTGGCTCTGCCCAACAAAAGACAGTTGAGTAACATTCACATGATTGTTGTTACCAATCCTGCAATCAATCATACATGATAAGGAGCAGCAAGGTTATATTAAGAAATATAAGACTAATGGTATCCTAGGACTTGGTTCCCCTATTATTGACTCAGTAAATATTACCTAAATAAATAAACTGGATTGTTAAAAGATACAACTTGGATTTTCCCATTTCATTTTATGAACTAAAAATATATTTAAATGGAAAGCACATATCCAAATTGTATTTTCTACATGTAAATAGTTCCAGAATTATTTGATAACGTTTTATTCACATCCATTATCTTCCCCTCCGCCCCCCCCCCCATTATCTAGTCAATTGCATATAAAAGCAACTCTGTCCATCTCCTCTAAATGTCCTCAAGCCTCCAGGTATATACCTCTAGCCTGGATGTCTGTAAACAAAGAGGAGAAAACTGTTTTGGTAGGTTTCCCAACCTGCACCTGTACAGACCTGATAAGGTTCCTGGACAATCAGACCTGAGTAATTGGTGTTTAGTTTATCAGGATGGTGGAGCATCCACCAGACCTACCAATGCATTAACCTTCTCTGTGTTCAGTGCTGACATGTCATTTTGGAGTAAATCCAAGCTGGGCACAGTAGAGATGATGGGTTGGACAGGAATACACCAGTGAGCCTGGGATTTCGTTGGCTGCAATTTTTTTCTTGATAAAGAACAAAAATATTAAAATGTGACAAAATTGCTGGAGGCTCAGCCCTGCAGGGATAAATGCAGCCAGTTAGGGCCTATTAATTGGCATGAATTATTTTTGTTACTACCTTGCAGAATTGTCTCCTCTTGAAATAACCATATTAACACTTAATTGGAAGAAATATCAATAAAGACATTTGAATTGTGATGAGACAAATCATCAAATCACAAGTCAGGATACCTGGGTTCTCATTTTTTCTTGGTCATCATCTAACTATGTGATCTTGGGCAAACTACTGAACCTTAGCAGATAAATCACAAAATGTTGAATGGAGTTCAATCTTAGAGATCAACATTGTCATTGACAGAAAGGAAATTGAAACCTAAAGGTCAGTATGTCCTCATGTTAAGTAGCAGAATTGGAACTTAAGTCCAGACCTCAGGGCTTCAATTTTTTCTTATGTAAAAGGTAAGGGATAGTCAAAATGATTCCAGTTTGTGTATGTGTCATTGTGTGTGTTTGTTTGTGTGTGTGTGTGTGTGTGTGTGTGTGTGTGTGTGTAAGAGAGAGAGGCAGAGAGAGACAGAGAGACAGAGACAGAGACAGTGTTAGAGAGAGATTTTAATTGAGTATTTCTGAGCAATTTACATGTAAATATTGATTATTCTTTTAGTATAGGAAGATTGAGATAGAGAATTTTTTGAGGAGTCCTATAAATCTATAATGAAAGTAAAACTACAATAGAATCTGACTGCTAAATTCTGATTGACATTCTTGTTTGGATCCAGATTGAACCAGATGACCTGTGAGGCCTCCTCCTATTCTGAGATTTTGTAATTCTGTGTGTAATTGCTATTTTATGTGTTCATGAGGTGTTGATAAGGTTATAATAGACAGGTTGAATTATGATGATTTTGATTAACTATTCAGTTTTAAGATCTAGACTTCGCTTAGAGATTATACTTGAATTCTGAAGCTGTAATTGCCCATATGATATAATCATAGGGGCTATACTGAGAGGTTTCTTAGCCCCACAAAGATTTTTCTTTATTCTGACTCAGTGTCTGAAATCATACCATCAGATGACCTTCCTTCTCTCAACAACACTATTAACCTCATTAACAACTTACATTAAGTTTAAGCTTTACACTTTAGAAAGTACTTTGCTTAACAACCATGCTTAGATCATATTAACCATTTGTTATGTGGAGAGGTGTGAAGCTGGAGTGAAAGTGTCTACTTACCTTATATTCAGAGCTCTGAATTATACCTTAGAAAATCCCTACTTGTATGAATGTGGGCTCTCAATGTATCTGTGTTACTCAATTTCTTCTTTATTTTTTTGGTTAAGTTTTTGCAAGGCAATGGGGTTAAGTGACTTGCCCAAGTCACACAGCTAGGTAATTAGGTAATTATTAATGTCTGAAGCTGGATTTGAACTCAGGTCCTCCTGACTCCTGGCCTGGTGCTCTATACATTGTGCCACTTAGCTGCTCTATGCACTACTTAGCTGCCCCTACCACCTCAATGCCCCTTCAATTTCTTAATTAATTAGAGAGAGAGGGAGGAGGACCGAGAGCTATGATTGCATTAGTATAGAAAATGTCCAGATAATAATATTCACTCTAGGGGTGGCAGAACATTCAATGAAACATATAATCTTGAGAATCATCTATGGTATTGTAAATTAAAATTGTTCATTCAGAGGTCATACAGCCATTATGTACCACAGGCAAAACGTGAACCACACATTTTGACTCTGTAACCCTCTCTCCCCTTCCAACATGTTAATTTAATTTGTACATTCTAACATTTGTGCCACATATAATCAGTATTGTCAAGGAAAAAAAAACTGTGGAAAAATGCAAAGCTCTAAAAATATGTAATGCCATTTTAGAAAATGCAAGATTTTTAAGATAAAAACCATATATGAGCTAATCCAAAAACATCTTACAAATGAACAAAATGAGAATTCACAATGTAAAAATTAATATTGTAATTGGAGTTAGAAGACCTGGATTCAAATCCTGACTCTATTACTCTATTACATCTGCAAAACATTAGTCAAGTCATTTAACCTCTCTGGATCTCACTTTTCTTTCTTGGACAACAGCATTGAACTTAATGATTAACATATACTAGCCCATGTGATGTTTCCACAATTCTTTTGTGACTCTGGGATTAATTTAGAAGATCAAATTCAAGTAATTTATCACTGGCAGAGCTGAGACTTGAATCCATGTCTTTTAACCCTATACTCAGTGTTCTTTTCACTACTCTGATTCTGTACTAGTTGCATAAACTTTCAGGTTTTTTGTTTGTATTGCTATTTAATTCAATCCAGGGATATTGTGGTGCTCAAATGAGATTCTCTCTCTCTCTCTCTCTCTCTCTCTCTCTCTCTCTCTCTCTCTCTCTCTCCACACACACACACACACACACACACACACACACACAAGCACAAACTATCAATGTAAACTATATATATATATATATATATATAGATAGATAGATAGATAAATAGATAGATAGATAGATATAGATAGATATAGATATATAAAGCTTCTATCCAAATCATCATCATCATCATCATCATCATCATCATCATCATCATCATCTATGAACTCATCACTTTCAACTTCCTAATAGGATCATTAAATCAAAGTATTCATGGCAGGTAGGTTTTCATAGGAAAAAGAAACAAAGATGAAAAGCATGGACTTAGACTGTCCAATGAACTATAGGGTATACTCAGTGAAGAGTAGTACCTCTGGTGTGAACCCTTTTCAGGGCTGCTTTCCAGCATTGGTATCTATCTGATCCATCTACTTCTCACCTGTGACTCCAACAAGTTGTAGCATTGAACATTAACATTTTGGCAGATGGTTTAAAAATGATTGAAAAAAAGTGTCTCAAAGTCATTAGGTGGGGTGTCTACCCCAAGCATATGAAGACTTGAATGAGAAGATGAGAACAATTTATTGCAAAGGCCATGAAGTTAGCTGAAGGAGGGGCTATGGAGAGCTTAGAGCTTGGTTAGATATCAAAGATGCCAAGATCATCTACTACATCCCAAGCCATCACCAATTCTTCTGACTCTATTTGTCACTGGACTGTGATAACTCTTGAGGAGAGAATGAGACTGCTGACTTCATGCAATTCTGCCTCACTTAAATCTAATTTATTCATGAATCAAAAGAAGAAGGTCTAGGATGCGAGAAATCATGGCAAAAGAATTAGGAGATAACCCTTTACCCATAGTCAGCAGCATGACAGTACTAAATAATTGAGAGGAAAATAGGGCCAACAATGAGGACAAGAGATAGACAAGAAAAGGGAGAGGGCATTTGAAAACAAGCTTTAAGAACTTGATAACGTTTCCTAGGTCAGACCCTGTAAGAAAATTTAGACTGAATTTATTCTTTCCTGTTTGTATCACAAAGTATTAAAAAAAAAACTGCAGTCACTAAAAACAAACAACAAAACCTCAAAAAAAAACATCAGCAGCAACAAAAGACTACTTTTGTTGATCAATTGCTTTTTATAGTGTCTCTGCATAGCTGATATATCAATTAGTTCTATTGTCATAACTCAGGGTCACAGATTCAGACTTTGAAGAAGATTCAATGTGATATAATGGAAAAATTATAGTGTCTAAACTGAAAGAACTTTCTATTTCTATCTGCCTAGTTTAATTTATAGACCAGCTATGTGGTGCAATGGATAGAACATTGACCTTAGAGTCAGGAGTATAGGAGTTCAAAACCTGCCTCAGATAGTTGATACTAGCAGTTTTACCCTGGGTAAGTCACAACCCTAATTGTCTTGTAACCAGGCTTATCTCCTGTTGTTCTGATTCATATTTGACCACTGGACCCAGATGACTCTGGAGGGGAACTTGAGATGGGTGACTTAGCTCAGCAATGCCCTTACTCAAATCCAATTCAAATGCTTGTCATGACAATCCCTCCTGATATGAACATCTTCTGGAATGAAGGAAAAACATCATTATCACCATTATCAGTTTAAACCATACCTGAAAAAGAATACTCTCCATAACAAATTCAACAAATATGCATTTGACATTTGTTTAAAAACCTTTGTGGCTTCATATCTAATTACCTCCTAGAGTATCCAATTATCTTTGAATAATTATCAATATTAGAAATTTTTCCCCTGACTTCTGGTTTATATTTGTATTCAAAATATGAAAAAATATTATTAACAAGGAGGTGAACTGTGGAATAATTGATGGAGAAGAGTAACATTTTAATTTTGAGTTGAGCAAGTTGGAGTGAATTTTCAGTTCTTTTCAGTAATGATTGGTTTAGATGGTCAATGAGCTCCTTTCCAATGTTCAAATTTTCCAATCCTTTGTAAATATGGCAAAGACAGTAAGAAATGCTGTTTGAATAGAGCATTTTTAATGTTAAATAACATGAAATAAGTCAATAAGGTAAAATGGCATTCAGTTGTCAAGACACTGAATACTATGTCAAAGACTTCAGATTTTGTCCAATTGGCAATTAGAGAGCCGAACAACTTTGAACAGATGGAACATGATAGGATCTAGAAATGAAGATTACTCTGTTAGTGGTGGAATGAATGAATGAATTGGAGAAAAATGCAGGAAGGCAGAATGTCTGTGCTTGAGTGATGATGAGAGAGAATAAATAGATTGTGTTTATCAATGGAACTTAAGATTGTAGCTGTAGTTGACATCTTCAACATACAGGTAAATTCAATACAAAATAAAGGAGACAGAAAAGTTGAGAGACTGGAAACTTTTAGAACGTGGGTCATTGTATAGTTCACCTCAGAAAGAATGGTCAAAAAAGGAGCATACTTAGAAGTAAAAATTAAAAAAACAAACAAACAAGCAGCAATAAACCCAGGATATTTGGCTTATAGAATTTGGTAGTGTGGGGATAACTCTTTTATAGACTTTTTGAGAAAGGGGCCCAGAATTTTTATATATTCCTCTGGAAAATAATGATACCCAGCATTTATCAAGTGCTTTACTATTTCCAATATTTTATATATACTATCACAATTCATTGCCATGACAAACAAGAGAGACTGTAATTATCTCATTTTACAAATGAGGAAACAGTTTGAGAGAAGTTAAGAGGCTTGCCAAGAATCACGTAAATTATATTTATCTGAGGCAAGATTTGAACTTAGGTCTTCCTACCTTCAAGTCCAGATATTTAGGTGCTATCAGAATAATAACATGGACCCAGCTTTGACAGTGGTGTCATGTGGAACATTAGTAGCATGTAGAAGTATGTCTCTACTCACAGGTGACATAAAGTCAGTCCTTCAAATATTCTAAAAATGTTCCAATTCCCTAAACTCTCAGTTGTAAAGAAGGATCCCCTAATTCAAAAGAATCAAGTAACTATATTTATTTGAGTACCAGGTGTTCCCTGTGTAATTTTCTATTTTTTTTCAAGTGTTAGTTGAATTTAGCATTGTCATCTTTGGGTCACTTATATTGAACTAAGTGCCAAGTACAATGTTGTGTAATTAGTGTTTAATAAATCTTTATTAAATTGAATTCAATTGACTTTAAAAGGGACAGTTACCAGAACATCCTTACAATATTGAATAGATTCTTATTTACTCATGAAGACCATCCAACATAACTCCATGGATGGATATCTGTCTCACTAAAATGAATTCTCACTGAGGCAAATCAAGTTCCTTGAAATAATGAGGTATGAGTGTCAGACATTCTCAAAGATTTAGTTTAATAGAAAGTTTTTAGACCTTAAAATTAAAGACAGACTTTTGGAATATCCTCTAGTACAGAAGGATATCTATCAACCTTAAAATTTTCTAACAGAATATAAGACACATCGAGTGAATCACTAGGAAGCAAAGGAAATAAGTAGTTTATAAAATAAATTTTTCAAACTACATACAAAGATAGCATCAACATTCATTTTTTGTTTTTCCCTTTTTTAACATTTAAATTATTTATGCATTTATGTTCACATAACTACAATGGTCTTGTTTTAAAAGCAAACAAAATCCCCCCACTTCCCCCACAAAACCCTCAAGAAAAAATAAGTGACATTAAAAAAAATGTACTTCAGTCTATGTTCAGATACTATCAGCTCTGACTGGGATGGATCCCATTGTTTTTTTTTTTTTTTTTTTTTAAGATTTTTCAAGGCAAGTGGGTTATATGGCTTGCTCAAGGCCACAAAGCTAAGTAATTATTAAGTGTCTGAGGACGGATCTGAACTCAGGTACTTCTGACTCCAGGGCTGGTGTTCTATCCACCTCGCCACCCTGGATGCCATTCTTTATCAAAAGTCCATCAGAAAAGCTGCTTCAAAAATTTTTCCCCACAGTTTCTATTTCTAACTATATAGCCTTCCATCCTATTCCTCCCCATGTTCATATAATCTATTCTCTCTCTATCTCCTTTTACCCTGTCCCTCCTCAAAAATGAATTGTATCTGACTATGCTCTTTCATGATTCTCCTTCTCATCTATCACCTACACCTCCCCTCCTTTCCCCCTGATCCTTTTCTCCCATCCCTTTCCTCTCCTTTTATTTTTACTCTAGGGTAAAATAGATTTCAATACCATATTGAGTGTGAATGTTATTTCCTCTCTGAGTCACTTCAGATGAGATTAAAGATTCAATCATTCCCCTCACCTTCCCCCCCCCATTGCACTCCACCGCAAAAGGTTTTACTTGCCTCTTTTATGTGAAATATCTTAGCCCATTCTAGCTCTTCTTTCCCTTTCCTCCCTATTAACATCGTCTTTATAATATATTATACCTTTATATTCAGCTCCTTCCTGTACCATATATATATATATATATATATATATATATATATATATATATATATGTACACACACACACACACACCCCTTCTGTTTGCTCTATTAAATGAGAAGCTTCATATGTATTATCAGTTTTATCTTCCTATGCAGCAATACAAATAGTTCAACATCATTAAATACCTTATTTGCTCTTCTCATCCCTTCTCCTTATGCTTTACTGAGTCCTGTACTTGAAGGTCAGACTTTCTGTTCAGCTCTGGTTGTTTGAACAGGAAATTCTGAAAGTTACCTGTTTGAACATCCATCTTTTCCCCTGAAGGAGGATGTTTAATTTTGCTGTGTAGTTTATTATCAGCTGTAAACCAAGACCTTTTGTCTTGCTGAATATTGTATTCCAAGTCCTACTAGCCCTTAAAGTAGATGCTGCTAAATCCTGTATGATTCTGACTGAAGCTTCACAATATTTGAATTGTTTCTTTCTGGTTACTGTTAATATGTTCTCTATGACTTTGGAGTTCTGGAAATTGGTTATTATATTCAGGGGGGTTTTTATTTTGGGATCTCATTCCAGAGGTGATCAGTGGATTCACTCAGTTTGTTATTTTACCCTCTGCTTCTAGGATATCAGGACAATTTTCCTGGAGAAATTCTTTAAAAATGAAGTCAAGGCTCTTTTCCTGATCATAATTTTAGGTAGCCCAATAATTTTAAAATTATCTCTCTTGGATTTGTTTTCCAGGTCAGTTGTTTTTCCATTGAGATATTTCACATTTTCATACAGTTTTTCATTCTTTTGGTTTTGTTTTTTGTTTCTGGATTTCTCACAAAGTCACCAGCTTCCCTGAGTTCCATTCTACATTTGATGGTGTTATTTTCTTCAGAGAGCATTTTTAATATCTTTTTGTAACTGGGCAATTCTGCTTTTTAAGTTTGTCTTTTGAAGTACTTTTCCATTTTATCTAAACTGTTTTTTGCATGTTATTTTCTTCAGTATTTTCGTATCTACTTCACCAAGCTGCTGACTCAGTTTTAATGATTTTCCTGCATCTCTCTCATTGCTCTTCCCAGTTTTTCCTCTAACTCTCTTACTTGATTTTCAAAGTCTTTTGTGAGTTCTTCCATAGTCGAAGACCAGTGCCTATTTCTCTCGGAGGCTTTGGATACTCAACTTTTCTGCCCTGCCATGGAGCTGTGAGGGGGATCCCTGCTCCTTTATGGAATAGGGGACCCAGACTGCAAGCTGGGTCTGAATTTGGGCAAACAGCAGAGTTCTGCCCCAGGAAGAGCAGAGAGACCTCTACATTCTCACTTCACCCCCTTACCCTCTGTGGGCTGGGCATTCTGGAAGCAGCTGCTGGTTGGCTCCACAGGTTCCTGGGGCAAGGCTTCCCTGAAGCCTGCTCTGATTTGGACTCCTTGCTCACTTTGGTGAGGTAGAATTTTCTTACTGACTTACCAAGCTGTCTTTGGCAATCTCTGGCCTGACAGGTCTGGGAACCACACTTGCTGCCACTGACCCAAGAGCCCCCCAGAAACCCAGGTGCCTCTAGGGATTCAGGTTCCTGTGGGCTGTTCCTCAAAAGCCAGAGTTGGTTCCCTCCACTGTGGTCTGGGCTGTGCTGTTGTCCCTTTCCAACCCCAGTGAAACAGACCCTTCCTTTGGATCGCCCAAGTTATCTTGAGACTGACAATTGCTTCATTCAGTCTTTCAGTAGATTCTACCACTAGAATTTAGTGAGAGACATAATTTTAAGTCATTTAGAGTGGTCTGAGGGAGAGCTTCTGGGAATTTCTGCCTCCACTCCACCATCGTGGCTCCACCTCCACATTCAATTTTTGTAAGATTTTACGGTCTACATTTTTCTTCCTCCCTTCCCTCCTCCCTTCTCCCTACAGCAAAAAATCTGATGAAGGCTATATATGTGTAACTATGTTAAACATAGGCAAATGTTAATTTTTTAAGTTTCCTTTGACATCTGTAGCTTGGTGGCATAAAGCATAGAGTGTAGTCCTAGAGTCAGGAAGACTCATCTTACTGAGGTCAAATTCAATCTCAGACATTTACTATCTGTATAAAGTCATTAATTCTCTTTGCCTGAATTTCTTTATATATAAAAAAAATGAAATAGAAAAAGGAAATAGCCAACTACTCCAGAATATTCACCAAGAAAATTCAAAATGACAACACAAAGAATGAGGCATGGATGAAATGACCGAATGACAACAACAAATATACTATACACCAAAGTGCTAAGCATTTTACAGCCATTATCTCATTTGATCATCACAACTACCCTGGAAGTTTTATTTTCACCTGGGAGGTAGGTGATATTATTTTTATTTTGCATTTAACTGAGACAGACAGAGGTTAAGCTAATTGCCAAAGGTCACACAGTTAGTATGTGGCTGAAGCTCTATTTGAACCCCGGTCTTCCTGATGACCAGCTCAGCTTTCTACTGCACCACTTACCTACCTACATTAATTCTATAGAGCCCATAGAAATGGTGCCTAGAGAGTCTGGGTGATCTTTGCTCTGATTTAGTTTCTGTTACAGCTTAACTATTAAGTGACACCTTTACTGATACCCCTATTTGCTAGTGCTGTCCCAATATTTTCTCTAAATATCTTGAATTTAATTTCTATTTATTTTGAATATATTTGTATTTTTCTGTGTATGAAGATACATACATTTATCCATATTTTCTCTTATAAAATACGAATTCCTTGTGTTCAGTCATGGCATTTCCATTAAATATTTTTTTTTCCTAATATAAAACAGGGACAAGTCCTATCAGTTTTTTTCTCTACCAATTCTGGTTGGCCATTTCTCTGCAATTTCTTGGTTAATAAATAACCTGGGGCACTGAGAGGTTCAGTATCAGAAGTGGAACTCCAAGGTCAGCTTGCTCTACATGAAACTAAATTAATTCTCATGGAAAGCTTTTTGAGTGAGCACTTGCTTGAGTCATTGAAAGCTAGTTTTCTAGATGTTCCCTACAATCAGTCAATTAACATTTATAAAACTCTTGCTGTGTGCCAGACACTGAACATGACCTATCTGATAATAACTTAATTTGGCATTTATTCTTTTATCTTTGATTTTGCAGATGTGGTTTTCTATTTATAAATAAGCAGTCATAGTTTTCTCTTCCAATTAAAATAAGTCAAAATATGGATTTATAAATTGTTAAAGATAAATAGATTCCCACATTTCACATACCAAAATATATGGGCATTCTTAAGAAACTTCTACCTACTTTATGAATCAGATATTACAGATCTATTAATAAAAATGAGAAGAACCACTACTGGATGAATTTTATGTACTGAATGGAGTCAAACAATTAAAATTGAATGATTATATATTTTCTCCCCATTCCCTTGAACATCATAGTTATCCATTACATTAAGTTCCAGCTCTTCAATTTTTCTTTATTACTAAGTGTATAAAGTGTGAAATATGAAAAACTCTTCAGTGGAAAAGAAGTTTGTACTCTATGAATTTTTCACCTGCAGAAGATTGAATTTCTCTGTTAAAATGAACTGGCTGGAATAATTTTATTGAAAAGCAAAGTCATTTGAATCCTAGCTTAGCTATGGCTTCTAGAATTATTGGGTACATTTCATGAAGCTAACTAAAACCTTCTTATTACAATAGAGGGGGAAGATATTTGAACTGCACAAAATGGAATTCCTTACTATAGCAGTCAAGGACAGAAGGAAATGAAATTGTAACTCTTATTTTTATTGCATTCTTATTGAGCTTTATCCAAATACATTTCCTGAAATAGTAGAAAGAGCCCAGGACCAGAACTTGGCTTAAAGTCACAATTCTACCGCTAATTCACTGTATGACCTTGGGCAAGTCAATTCAATTCCACTCAACTCTATGATCAGTAAAATGGTAAAGTAACTGTTTTCTTCAAAACTCTTTAAAACCAGTAAACCCCAAAGTTGAATAAGAACTACTACAAGTAGGTAAAATTACCTTCTATGAATCCAGAAATATTGATAATTTAAATATTTAAAAGTTTTCATTCATACTCCCCACCCCTAGCCTAACGTTTATGGTTTAGAGAGTGCAAAAAACACTTAAAATTTTGTTTTCAAGGATTCATTTGAAGGTAGCTGAACCAGAAAAACTCCATCCCACACTGAAGTGAAATCTCAATCCATAACTTAGAGTAAGAATGAAAATTTGAATTAGTTAGAAATCAGAAATAGATTAGAAATATTGGAAAGGGCAAGTTGGATGGCAGTACAAAGCTGTCTAAAGAGTACAAGATTTCCAAGGGCAAGAATCTTGAGGACTCTCTCCTGATGCTGTTTATTGGGTACAGGGAACCAACTGAGTCCTCACAAATCTAAAAGAGAGAACACTGAGCTGAAATGATATGTGCAGAAAAAAAGGGTGTCAGCTGTGGACGGGGGGGAAAGAATGAAGAACATGAATAAAACAAATGGCAAATTCTTGGGAATGGGAGAAAAAATGTGACAGGAAAAAATCTTAAGAGAACATTTTTTTTAAAAAAAAGAATCTAGCTTCCAAAGTATAAAACAGTAATTTGTTAAAGATCAAAAATGTACAAGTAAGTGTGTGTGTATGCATACATGAATTTTCACATATATACACACAAGTAAATCAACATATAGAGACACATTTACTTCTATAAATGTCAATATGCAAATGGATAGATGTATAGAATGAATAAAAAATACCCATAGAAAGAGGATTCAACAGATTTCTCAGAGATTATGAATGAATTGTAAGGAATACCAAAAAAAGGTTGAGAAGAAAATAAACATCCCCAAAAACATAAGGTAGAAAATCAAATATATCTATGCAAAGGTTCCCCTAAAAAAACAAAACTTTGAAAAAATGAAGGTGATTCTCTTCAAAGAGAGCATAATCTGAAAGTAGTCTGTAAGTTTCCCTTCAAGAAGCAAAATGGATAAAAACTAAAGCAATATATTTGTTACTCAAAAATAAAGAAATGGAAAATGATTTGGTAAAAGAGAGATGAATTTTAACTTAAAAGAATACAATGGGGAGGCAACTAGGTGGCATAGTGGATAAAGCACCAGTCCTGGAGTCAGGAGTACCTGTGTTCAAATCTGATCTCAGACACTTAATAATTACCTAGCTGTGTGACCTTGGGCAAACCACTTAACCCCACTGCCTTGCAAAAACCTAAAAAATAAAGATATGTCTGCAAATTACAAATGATTAAATCCACAGATTGTCACTCTAGGTGATTAGGGTAGTGTTTTAGTGGTGGTGTTAAACATGCTTTCAAAATCTAAATGTGCTAATTTCAGAATGCCAAAGGAAACCTATTTTTTTTTCAATTAAACAGGAAGACAGCCTTCCCCTATGAAGGATCTTCAATGGAAACACTTTAATATTGGGAAATTTAAAAAAAAAAGACAGCAACAAAAAAAAAAACTGAGTGAAAACACAAAGGAAACAGGTGAAACTCAAAATGGTATGGTCAGCAAATCACTGAAAAAAAAGAGGAACCTCTGTGAAAAGAGGGTCATTTGACAAATTCTTGTCAACAATAACAACAACAATAATAATAATGTCATAGACATAATGATTTAATAAATTTTATACAGGGAACCAAGTTTCATACTGTATAATTTCTTCCAAATTGTAGTTGCTAGGTGGAACAATAAATAGATTGGCTTCATAAAGAATTAAATTAAAAACCAACCTCAAACCCTTCCACTTATTAATGGTTGACCTGGGGCAAGTGGCTTAACACCTTTCTCTCTCACTTTCCTGAACTCTATAATGAATCAATCATACCAACAAATTTCAGTATAAAATGCTTAGAACAGTATCTGATGTGTAGTTGAAGATTAGTAAAATTCTTTCTCCTTCCTCCTTCTGTCATTCACTCCTCGCATACTCTTTCTTTCAATATGTGTTTTGCTTCCATGAAAAGGAGTATATAGACACTAGGAGCTGTCAAACACTTTTGTTAGACAGGAGACCAAAGATTGGAGTTTGGATAATAAAAGGTTATGATAAAGGCAAGGAGGTAGGATCTAGCATTATATAGCTTAGGATTCTGAACTTTTTAGATTCCTTGAGAATTCCCATTTCAATTTACTTTTTGTGCCTCTGTAATTTACAAACATGTACTGTAGCATATTATACATATGCCTATATACATAAATGTAGATGTCTTTTTCTACTAGTCTACAAATTAAGGAAATTATAGCATTTTCCTACCTAAGGTGTGGTACAGTGGGATGAGCAATGTGTTTTGAAAGCAAAAGTCCTAAATTCAAATCTTGACTCAGTGACTTTCTTTTGATCTGAAGTCTTTTGGAGAAGGTAACAATTGAATTATACCCCCAAAAATGAGCTTCAATTTGCCTACAATTAAAATGAAACTTTTTCTACTACTTGATCCCTAAACACTTGCCTCTTAGCAGTAGTCGATACCTCTAAATGAATTTCAGAATTAGAGAATATGTTTTGTTCTAGGGATGAACTACATCCCTGGGGCAGTCTGAGTTATAGACCTTGTATTAGATCAATTATTGTCTTGAATTTTCCTTTAGAAAATAGTCGTGCATGTGGGAAACAACAGAGGACTCTGAGTCATAAGATCTAAGATCTCATTCCAACTCATCAGGAATTTGCTCCTATATCTAACTCTGCCCCCAGATATAATGTGAGGTACAGAACAGAGAACCTAGATTTGTAGTCAGATATCCATAGCAATATATTATGGAGTACTAGCAGGATGTAAAAACATGGCTATCAAGAAGGGTTAAGTTTGAATAGCAAGAAAATTTCAGTTGGATAACAATATGTATAACTCTCTGCCCACTTATTCAAGTGTGAACTTGTCCACTGCCAGTTTTATTTTTGTTCGACTCTAGTGAAATGTACTACTAGGGAAAATTAAACATAGGCATGAATGCTTTTCAACTTTCCTTTAAAAGAGTAGCCTTTTCTGCTTATAAAGGGTAATTTTATTAAAGGCCTTGCACTGGAAAATAAACTGACCTACTTATGCATTCCATTGTTTCAATTATCTTCTGGGATATGGGGAGCTTTAGGCTTGAAATTCTTTATGTGGCTGTTTTTTTTTTTTTCCACTTCAAATATCTTATGAGTTTCCTTGTAGTCTGTGAACATCCAATTAAATATTTATTGAAGAACATATAATTTCACTTTGAATTTATTTAACAGCATTCTTCTAAGGAGAGCAGTGCCCTTTGTATAAGATATCTCATTTATCTTCCTAGATATTCCCAGGGGATAGAAAACTTTTGATATTATTAGTCAGATATAACCTGAAACAACTAAGAATCAACTAGTCTATCAGTTAGTTTGTCTATCAATAGTTTTATTACAATGGGTAAATCAAAGCAGATTTCTGTTTGCTACAACTGAGAACTTTCTGATGGGGACAGTTGACTGAAATACTATGTACAGTTGTGCTATGTAATAATGCCAAATAGTTATCACTTATAAGCACTTTAAGATTTACAAAATGGTTTCTTTACAACAGTCCTGTGACACAGTTAGGAAGTAAGAAAAATAAAATGTAGAGAATTTAGCTGAATATTCATATAGCTAGAAAATGGGAGAATGAGAATTTGAACCCTGATTTTCTTGAATCTGAATGTAGAGGTTTTTCACCTGTGTCATGCTATTTTTCTCAATCATAGACTTGCCATTACTCAAGTTATTTGCTCAGATCCTGGAAAAAATTATGTTGATATCCTGGAAAGGATTCATTATTCATACAGAGCTTTAGATCAGATTTCATTAGAAGCTATTTCCGCTATTGGAATTCTGTTTCAGTAATTATCCTTCTTATGCAAAGAAATGAATAAAGTAGAGAATACTGATGCCCTATCCTCAAGAAGTTGATGACTAAGTAGGGTGTAAAAGAGTCCAACAACTTGAAAGAGTAAATATTTTTGTTTCCTAGTTCCCACTAAGTCCTAAAGGAATTACATAGCATATAGAACAATTATAATTGACTCCATGTCTGATAAGACAGGGAGACAGAGAAATAATGACAGACAAGAAAGATGGAAAGAACTCCAATAAGATAAATTCCTTATGAATTACCATGAAATAATGAGAATCCTTGCAGTCCTCATCCAATTTTCTATACCCAAAATCTTAACTTTTTTCATAAGTGAGTTTCAAAAGTATCCAGTGGTTTTTTTTACGAACTCATATTGTTAAAATGTCCTATTCCAATGACTTTACTAGTTCATTTTACCTCTGTTCTCTCAAACTATTACTGCCACTCCATTCTCAAGACAACATCAGGCCTTGAAATTTGACCAACATTGTGGAGAGAAGTGTTCTATTTCCTGCCTAGAATAGTCAGAGATTGTCTCTGAACTATACGCTCCTTACTCTCTTACAACCCAGGAAAAAAATGGCATATACTCCTTTATTCCCCACAAAGTAGAGAAGAAAAGGCAGAGACTAATAGGCAGAATTGGGGAAGTAGGTCAACATGAATGATTGCATGAGGTCAAAAGGAAATAGAATGACATTTAGGAGTTTGAACTATTCTGCAAAGAATAATTGGGAATCATCTCAGGCTAGTGAAATCAGCATTGTTCAGTATTAGAAGTATCAGTGGCTGATTTATATTCTATCTTCAGGGGGGTACATCCATCAACAAAGAGGAAGTAGTTAGATAATTAGTGGTGAAGAAAATAATGAGGGAAATTTGAAACATCAAAGGTTTTTGAGATAATCCCCCAAGTGCACAGCACAAAATGATCAACCAATATAAATAATAAAATTAGGTAGAAGAATACTAATGGCAATGTCCTCTTAATAAATATTAGGTAAAGAAAACTGAATCTATATCCATTATAACAAAATCCCTATAGAATTTCAAGAAATTCTAGAACAATGACAAAGAATTCCAAAATAGGTAAGAATGAATGAAATCCATAAGTAAACAAATTTAGAATGAATATGTTTATAGAATTGATGTTGTTTTCATTATAAAGATAGAAATTATTAGTAGATAAAAGAAAAATAATCCATAGGATAGTTTCTCCCTAGAAGTCAGAGATATTAAAAGTTATGCAAGGTAAGAATAATGAAGTGAATGAAAACCTGGTAGAAAAAATTAAAAGGTAACAGAGTCAAAAGATTAAATAACCACATAAAAATCATGTTATTGATGTTAAATACAGTAAACACCATGAAGAGATATAGACATAATGGAAGAAAACACAAACCTAATCCTCTTAATTTGGGTTGTTAATAGATTAAATTGTCAAATAAAAATAGTCTCAAATGGGTGAAAATTGTGAGTCTTACAATTAGTAGGTCTCATAAAGAACACAGCTAATGCAAAATCAAAAGATACTACTAATATAAATATCATAAAAAGGAAAGATAGGGAACTAGACAAAAATGATTGAGAAGTTAAAGTAAAAATGGTTCATTCATAATGTAATCACTAAAGAATATACCTATTTTTAGCACCACATAGCAGTTTAAAAAATAGGAAGTTTACTAAGAAACAGATTCATTACAAATAAAGACAAAAAATTACATTAACATTTACTGATAACAACACAAATATGATATCAGTGAATTTACTGAGCATAAATAGATAATAGAATAAGAAGACCTAAATGGAAATTTAATGATGATAACAAATAAAAACTGGGTCGAACATTATACCATAGAAATAACTGAAAGACTGATAACAAGACAGTATACCAAAAGTCATAGGCTATAACTAAATAATTTTCATAAATATATTTATTTATTTTCATGTGAATATATGCATATGTACATGATTTTACACATAAGTAATCATATATATCTAAAATATTCACAAAAGACAAGATTAATTACAAAAATGTGAAAAAGATAAGTATGTAAAAAAGAAAATTTTTGAATAACTGTAAATGAAAATTGAAAGAAAAAGTCACATTAGAAATAAGCAAAAATATTATAGAACTGATAAATCTAAAATTGAACTACTTGAAAATACCAGAATAAATGTTAAGATTTTAGCCAACTGTTAAAAAAAGAAAAAATCTCATTAAATCAACACAAAAATGAATAAAGTGAATTCAAAACAACTAAGAAATTGAAATAATGAATAAAATGAATGGATTAGTTTTATATGCCAACAAAGATATTTCAAAGGAATGAATATCATATAAAAATTTGGTTATATCAATTGCCTCACTTATACAATTATATAAATAATCCAGTTTCAAATAATTAAATACAACTAGTGATAAGCAAATTACCAAATAATTGAAGGGTTAAAGAATACCTAGTTTTAAATTATTTATATTTTAATTCTTTATTTTTTATACTTTTCTTGATATAATATTTTATTTTTCACCATTTAAAAGTAAAGCAGAGTGGCTAGGTGGCGTAGTGGATAAAGCACCAGCCTTGGAGTCAGGAGTACCTGGGTTCAAATCCAGTCTCAGACATTTAATAATTACCTAGCTGTGTGGCCTTGGGCAAGCCACTTAACCCCATTTGCCTTGCACAAACCTAAAAAAAGTAAAGCAAATTTTAGCATTCATTTTTAACATTTTGAGTTTCAAATTCTCTCCCTACCTTCCTCCCCCAACTCCAACCCCCATTTTAGAAGGCATCAATATAGGCTATACATGTATAGTCATGCAAAACATTTCCATAATAGTCATCTTGTGAAAGAAAATGTAGCAAAAAACCCCTCAAAAAGAAAGTAAAAATAAAGTATCCTTTAATTTGTGTTCAGACTGTTCTTTGGGAAAGGATAACTTTTTTTTTTTATCGGAAATCCTTCAAAGTTGCCCTGGATTATTGTACTGCGGAGAATAGGTAAATCATCCACATCAGATCTTGTTACGATATTGCTCTGTATTACAATGTACATAGTGTATTTCATTTTGAATCAGCTTGTGTAAATCTTGACAGGTTTTTCTGAGATCATCCTGATCATCATTCCTTGTAGCAGAATAGTATTCCTTTATAATCACAAACTACAGATTTTTTAGCCCTTCCCAAATTGATGTGCATACCTTCAATTTCCAATCCTTTGTCACCAGAAAAGAGCTGCTATAAATATTTTTGTATGTACACATCCTTTTGCTTTTTGACCTATCTCTGAGGATACCAGCTATTGGTGGTAGGGGAAGCTAGGTGGTGCAGTGGATAGAGCACCAGCCCTTGAATCAAGAAACCTGTGATACCTTGAGCAAGTCTCTTAACACTGACTGCCTCATATCCAGGGCTATCTAGTGGTTCTGATTCATATTTGCCCAGAGAGCTCCTGAGGAAAAAGTGAGGCTGGTGACTTAACACAGTCCTCCCTCACTCAAATCCAATTCAATTCCTTGTCATGACATTACCTCCCTAATTTCATGGTCTTCTTTGAGAACACAAGAGAAACATTATTACCTATTAGTGGTACTGCTAGGTGAAAAGGTAAGTATGACTTTACAGTCCTAAGTTCCAAATTTCTCTACAGCACAGCTGAATCAGATCACAACTTCACGAACAGTGCATTTATGTCTAATTTTCCTCACATCTCCCACCAACATCAGTCATTTTTCTTTCCTTTCCTCTTTGCAATCTAATATGAATGAGGTAATACATCCAAATTATTTTATTTTATTTTTTCTAATCATTATTGAGATCATTTTTCATATAACTATAGATAAATGATTATTTCATCTAAAAACTGTCCATATCTCCTGGTCATTTAGACAATAGGGAATTGCTTTTACTTTTACAAATTTTAAATAGTTCTCTATATGTTTTTAAAAGGAGTTCTCTATAAAAGGAACTTTCTTCAAAAATATTTTTCCACAATTAGTATTGCCAATTATTTTCCTCCATTTCTTTTCTGCTCCAGTTTATTCTCTTCTCTCTCTCTTCTTTCTCTCTGTACATTCTCAATATGTTTATTTCTGACTATCATCTACCCCAATCTGCCTTCCTTTCTATCATACCCCTCCCTTCTTTCATTCCCTTCCCTTCCTACTTTCTTGTATGTTAAGATAGATTTCTATACCAAATTGAATGTTTATGCTGTTCCCTCTTTGAGACAATACTGATGAGAATAAGATTCACTCACTTTCCCTAATTCCAATCTTCTTGCTCTCCATTGTAAAAACATTTTCTTGCTTCATTTATGTGAGATTATTTACACCACTCTACTCTCCCTTTCCCTTTTCCCCAGTAAACTCCTCTCTCATTATTTAATTTGAGATATAATTTCTTCATTTTCTACTCACTCTTCTGGATATAGGTCAAGGCTATCCAACTTTACTTTTAAAAGATTTTATTGATACAATAGACTTCATATTTTCATCTGCCATTTTAGTGAGAGCTCTGCAGTTACTCTACTTTATTCATTAAAACATTTAGTAAACCCATACTATTGTCTGCATGTGGCTCACAGGTAGCATTTTGGATAGTCAAATATCCAATTGTCAAATAGTAATGAAGTTCTTAGAGGTTACCAATATCATTTTCCCATGGAAGAATAGAAAAATTTTAACCTTATAAAGTCCCTTATTATTTCATGTTTATTCTTTTATTCTTCTCTTGTGTCTTGAATTTAAAGATCAAATTTTCTGTTTAGCTTTCATCTTTTCATCACGAAAGTTTGAAAGTTCTCTATTTCATTGAATATCCATATTTTCCCTTAAAAGACTATACTCAATTTTTCAATTTTGCTGGGTAGTTGCTTGTAATCCAAACTCTTTTGCCTTCTAGACTATCAGATTCCATTGCCTAAGTTCCTTCATAGTAAAAGTTGCAAAATACGATATTATTCTGATTGTGTTTCCATGATACTTAAACTGTTTCTAGTTGCTTGCAATATTTTTCTTTGACCTGAGAGTTCTCTAATTTGATCACAATATTCCTGGAAGTTTTCATTTTAGGATCACTTTCAGTTTGGATTCTTTCAATTTCTATTTTTCTCTCCAGTTCTAGGGCAATTTTTCCTTGATAATTTCTTGAAGATGATTTCTAAACTCCTTTATAATCATAGCTTTCAGGTAGCTCAATAATTTTTAAATTATCTCTTGAGATTTATTTTCCAGGTCAGACTTATGGCAGTTACTTTTTTCGCTTTGTTTTATTTTTTGTTGTTTCCAGTACAATGGGGTTAAGTGTCTTGACCAGATTCACATACCTAAGTAATTAATAAGTGTCTCAGGTTGAATTTGAACTTAGGTCTTCCTGCCTCCGGGTCAGTGCTCTGTCTACTGCACCACCTAGTTGCTCCCAATATCCATCTCTATAAATGTAAAAGGAATAGATTTTCCTGTGACAATCACAGGGGTACTCTTTTAATCACTGCTGGTAAGATTCTTGCTGTAATCATTCTCAATAGCCTGGTCCTTTGTCTGGAAGTTGGTCACTTCCCTGAGAGTCAGTGTGAATTCACAAAGGATTGAGGAATCAATATGTTGTTTGCTGTCTGACAACTCCAGGAAAAATGCCAGGAACAGAACAGAGGTCTGTATATAACATTTTTAGATCTTCCTTTGAAACCATCATTCCTGAGGTTTATGGAAAATTATGTCAAAATTTTGTTGTTTGGAGAAGTTCATCAGTATTGTACATCAATTTCATGATGGCATATTTGCCTGATGTTCTTGAGATTTCCCAGTCACCAGTGGAGTGAAGAGAGGATGTATCCTTGCTTTTTAGAGTGATGTTTTCATGCATGTTATCAAATGCCTTCACTGAGGATTAACATGCTTCAAGTTCACCTACTGCACTGATGCCAAATTTGTCAAATTTAAAAGACCACAACCAAGACAAAAGTTGTTAGTGCATGATCTTCTGTTTGCAAGTGACTGTACATTCAATAGAGCTCTGGTCTTGGAGTCAGAAGGATGGGAGTTCAAATCTAGGCTCAGACACTTGACTCTTACTAACTGTGACCTTGGGCAAGTCACTTAAACCTGAGTGCCTCACATCCAGGTTCATTTCCAGTAATCCTGATTCATAACTGATCAATGGACCCAGATAGCTCAGGAGGAAAGTGAGTTTGGTGACCTAAGCATAGCACCCTCTCACTCTAATACAATTCACGGGCTTGCCATGACATCATCTCCCTGGTATTGTGGTGTTCTTATTATTTTTTCCAGATCATTTGTTTTCCTTTGAAAAATTTTAGATTGTTTCCTATTTTTTATTCATTTGCTTATGTTTTATTCTTTATCGGTTTTTCATAAAGTCGTTAGCTTCTATTTTCTCAATTTTAAGTATTTTTTCAGTTAGCTTTTATAACTTCTTTAGCATTTTGAACAATTCTTTTTAAGACATTCTTCTTGATTGCCTTTTTTGTACCTGTTTTATCATTTGGCCCTAGTCTGATTGAAAGGGATTGTTTTCTTCAGTATTTTTTTGTATCTCCACCAAGTTGTTAACTCTTTTTTTTGTGATTGTCTTACATCACTCTCATTTCTCTTTCTAGTTTTTCTCTTTTTATTACTTGACTATTAAAATTCTTTCTGAGTGAGCTCTTCTGTGTCCACAGACAAGTTCATAATTTTCTTGGAGACTTTGGATATAGGGATTTTTCTTTAAGGTTTTTGTTTTCAAGGCAATTGGATTAAGTGACTTGCCCAAGGCCACACAGCTAAGTAATTATTAAGTGTCTGAAGCTGGATTTGAACTCAGGTACTCCTGACTACAGGGCCAGTGCTCTATCCACTGTGCCACCTAACCTCCCCTGTTATCTTCATCTTAGTTAGTGTTTTGATTTTCTTTGTCAACATAGTACCTTTCTAAAATCAATTTTATTCTCTTGTTTGCTCATTTTCTTAGCATATTACCTGATTGTAACTCTTTGTTAAACAAGGTAGCGTTCAGCTTCCAGAGTGGAGCACATGTTGTCTGAAGTTTCAAGGATTTGGTCCAGCTAATTTTAGAAAAAAAAGACTTCTTTTGAAGTGATATGATGTGAGGAGATACGTTTGCTACTCTCCAGGCCTGTGATCTGGTCTGTGAGGGACCATAACTACTCTTTTCTGCTCTGAAACTGTGATGAAGGGCCCCTCTTGCCTGGATCAAAAGCTCCCCCCCAACCCTGAACTGCCATCCAGACCTGGGACATAGATTCCAGTATGGGCAAAGCAACAGAGTCCTGCATTAATGATAGCAAAGATACCTCTTCGTTCTCCTTCAGTTGTTTCTTTATCTTATGTGGGCTGAGATTACTGGAAGCAGCCACTATGGCTGCTATTCAGAGTCTCCCAAAGCCTGTTTCTGGTATTCTGGGCCATATATGTTTTGAGTTGGATTGTGCTCTTCTCTCACCTTGGCACAACAGTCATTCCTACAGAACTTCTATGTTGACTTGGCTTGGGAAAAGGTTTCATTCTCTTTTTATGGGTTTAAAATTTCAGAATTCTGGAATTTTTTTGGAAGTCATTATTTAAAGTTATTTGGATGAGATTTTTTGGGGAAAATTCAGCTTAGTCCCTATCTTTACTGCATGTTCTTGACTCTGTCCTTTTGATCAAATTTTAAAATAATAATTCATATATTTATTCCATAAAAATTCTGCAAAATTAGAATGATGGCATTCAATTAGAATGAAAGTATTTAATTAGAAAATTGTATTCTCAATTCGTAAATTTGCATATTAAAAGAAAAAAAGAACCATAGAGAAATATAACTAATGAATACTTACTCAAAATTTTGAATAAAATAGTATTTAAATGATTATAGATATATTTGTATAAAATTTTGTCCAAAATTAATTTAATTTGATTTCATTGGATTTGTATCATAGATAAACAAATAAGACTTTAGTGATGTAATTTATATAACTAGCCATATAATATTTAAAATAGTAAAAATGACAAGGTTTTATTGAGGGAAAAACTAAATTATTTAACATTAATTTATGCTAAAATGTTAAAATTAAAGATGTTAAGAGATATTTTTATATGAAACAATTTTCTCTATTTTAAAAACAAACATACATATTTGTACATATAATTGTAATTATATGTGTGTGTATATATATATACATGGCAGAAAATGTCAGAAATTTTTTCCAGGCAAGAGAGGAACCTGGTCAGGCTAATTTTGCCAACTTTCATTTGTTAAAATTTGGCAATGATAGCAAAACCAATAAAATTAAATAACAAAAAAATCATAAATGTAGAAAAAGAGGAAACAATACTATCTCAATTTATGGAGGAAATTGTTTTATTTAGAAAATTCTACATAATCTGTAAAGCAACCAATTGGCATAATAGCTTCAGCAAGATTTAAGTGAAATCCACAAAAATCAAAAGCTTTTCTATACACCATAAGATAATACTAGTAATTGAAATACTATTCAAACTGTCTCCAAAATTGACAAAATAATTGATATTTATTCTGTTAAAGCACATAAAATATATGTACAGATTCAATTACAAACTGTTTTTCAAGGATACGATGAACAATTAAATAGCCCAGTATTCATGATAAGGATTAGCCAATATAATAATGCAAATTTTACCAAAGTTAATTTACAAATTGAACACTTTACTTATCAAATTATTGATGAATTATTTAGAAGGACAAAATAATATAAACAGACAAAATAATAAAAAATAATAGAAAAATATTTTAAAAATTTAAATTGGTAAAGATCTTGCATACTATAGAAAATAATGAAAAAAAAAGTAGGAACAAGGGCAAATTGCCCATCCAGACTTAAAATATGTTATAAAGCAAAATTATCAAAAAAATTTATATTGATTTTGTAAATAGAAAAATAGAAAATTTAAAGAAAAAGATTCAAAATTAATAAAAAAAGTAATTGACATTATAGTTTTAAAATTCTGGGTATAATATCTATTCTGCTGCTGCTTCTCCAACTTGACACTAAAATTCGGGTTGGTTCCCTATAAACCAGTTGAATAATATTCTCCTTAGGGTTCTAGGTGCAACAAGGATTTTAGTGATGTTGCTCATAATCTTTCACCTATGGCCTTCCCATTAAGTCACATGGCACAAGGGACATAGAAATTTTGATATTGGAACCAGGAAGATTAGTGAGTTTAAATCCTTCCTTGAGCAAATTATTCAACCTTTATGATACTCAGTTTTGAATTATCCCAATTATTCTAACAATAACATTTGACTCACAAGGTTGTGGGGAAGATTAAATAGCTTTGCAAAGAATAAATCAGCATCAGCATCATTCTCAATATCATCTTCATCATCACTGTTGTTGCTGCTATTATCCACTACTCTAAATTTAAGCAAAAGTATTTACTGAGCTATTTATAGGAAGAACACTACTTATTTAGATATTCCTTTCTCCACCCTCCCTGCAAATTAGAAGTTCATGTTCCCTTTGCACATAAATGGTCCCTACAGATAGAAAATTGAAATTTAAAACACAATGGAAGGAATTGAGATGTATTTATAGAGAACACATGTGCTAAAATAGTAGCTCATAATTACTGGTTGCCTTTAGTACCATTTTTTTTCCTTTTGTAGAGTCCTCATGAAATTTGGGTTTCTTGTGCTCTAAGGATTAGAACATTTCAAAGGTTTTCTGTCAAAAAGATCATAGTATTTGGAAAGCTCCCATCATCTTCAGGTTCATCTTTATACATATATCTATAAGTACTTCATCTATCATTGGCTATTATTAACTGGACAACCACTCCCACTGCCTCTGACTTTTGGTAAGACATCTGAGGGAATTTCTGAATAACCTGAAGTTGAAAGTTAGGTGACCACTAATTGGGGAATATCTAAGCAAACAGTTCATTAATGAAATGGAATATCAGTTTATTGTGAAAAATATGATGATGAATAGAGTAGCACATCAAATACTTCTTTGAACTAATACAAAGTGAATTAATGAGAACCAATGAAATGTACACAAAATGATGACAATATACAAAGGGAAAGATGAACAACAATAACAAATTAATTTAAACTAAATGCTGCATAATTATAATAATTATGATTGGGCTGAAAGAAAATGTATGAGAATATATCTCCCCTTGCTTCTTTGGGGTGAGGGATTTTGCATTTGAGTCATTGCATATAACATCTTATTTTCCCCCCATATATTTATTAGTTTTACATTATTATTTTTCTTTCTTTTTCTTGAAAAAATTTAATTATAAAACATGATACACTGGAATGATATAGAGGAGGAAAATGACAGGGCATATACATGACAAAAATTAAAATTTCTTCTTTTACTTAACTACTTGCCTCACATAATTGTTATAAAGAAAATGCTTCACAAAACTTTATTAAACCATTATATTTAAAAAAAAACAACAAAAAAGGACACATACCCATTAAAGTGACTCATTACCCATTGAAAAATGATACCTGACAATCTACTTTTCTGTATATTTGCACTGATATTTAACTAAGAAGCAAAAAGATGAGGTGGAAACTGTGTCAATTTAAGTATCAGGAGACTTAATCTGACTTCATCTGTAAAAACAAAAGATAAAATTCACTGTTCTAATATCCCTTCCAAATCTTACTTTTCATATTCTAAACCTCTTTCTTCCTCTGACCTTCCGTGTTTGGAGTACCTCTGATTTCCATTCTATGGTCTCATGGAAATTTAACGTATTATGATTCTAGATTCAATGAATACATTCCAAATGGTATTCTTTAAACTTTGACCATAGTGAGAGATGACTCCTTGTCATACTTGCTCTACATCAACCCCTGAGATCAATCAAAAAAATTAATATTTCTCAGATATTTCCTAAGTCCTGGAGATACCAGAACAAAACTGAAGCTGTTTGTGCCTTTAAAATATATTATATTCTGTCAGCTGACATAAGTATAAATAGCAATATTATGCACACCCACAAAAACACAAACACACACACACAAAATGTACCACATTTAATTTTCTCTCTTTCAATACTTTTTCCATGTGTGGGGATTGGGAGGGAAGGTGCTCCTATAGTTTTTCTTAATATAGGAGGAGTCACATGAGTGCTATAATGGAGCACAGAAAAACAAGGAACACCAAATATAAAAGTGAGACAGAGTAGGCTCATGTTGAACACAGACACAGAATAGGGATAAATGAAGCTCAGTTACAGATTTAGCAAGACCTTGTCAGAATTGGAAAATAGATGACCCAGATGGGTACTGCCAGGCTATAAATAGTGGCACATCTTTAAAAATGAAAAATGAAAAGAACATGGAGGTGGATTTGCCATTCAAAGGAAGAAACTATAATGAGTCAAGATGTCAAATGTGAAAGACATTAAAAATGATCATAAACACCCCAGTCCTGGAATGCATGTTTCATTAGAAAGGAACAATCAACAAATGTTGAAGCAACAGGGAGGCAGATACTTTTTCAAACTTTGTGCAACTATGCGGTTCATTCTAAGGACAGATATTGTTGTTTATTGCATCCTGTTTTTTTGTTTTAAGAAATATAGAAGAATTGCTTCCAGTCTTTGCTTTATATCAGAAAACCTTATGGAATTGTGTTACAAAATATTATTTTGGATGGACCTCACAATATAGATATTTAGTGTTAGCAAGCTACTGCAAACAATGACTATTAGAGCTGGTAGGGGACCCCATGTGACTGGATCTGCTACCAGCTCATGTTACATGAATCATCTCTGCTTTTACTGCTGCTCCTCTGTCCTTTAACTCTTTTTTGATTGACTCTCTGTCTTTCTCTCTCTCTCCTGTGAACATCTTTTCTTCCAAAGCTATTTATTTTGCTTCTTTCCCAGTCACTTAAGTGGAGAAGTATTTACCAAATACTGCTATGAAAAACACAAGACTTGAGTCTATTGGTCATAATCTCATTCTATTTTGAGCTCTTTAGTCTCAATAAATGCAGCATCAGCCTCTATTCTCCTCCTTTGCTCCAGTCTCAGAAAAATTAAAAACTCGTCTTGTTTCTTATTGAAAGAAATCAGTTATTGAATTAGGACCAAATTTTTTTTTCAAAAACCTGTAAGTGGGTCAATCTCTGAAGGGCATTGTTGATCGATAAGATTACCCAAATCCCCAGAGTACATGCCTTTCTATCCTGAGTGGGAAATCCCCTGCAACTAAAGAACCTTACAAAGAATGTAAGGTGAATTCTAGTCAATAGTGCTTCATTCAACCAATTCTAATCAGAGATAGGTCCCATTTTGTAGAGATTGTCCTGGGTTAAGTAACTTGGAAAAGAGATGTCTCATTGTCCAAAACTGAATGATCATCCATCCCTTTCATTATAATATTCACTTTTCTCATTAATTATTAAGCAAAAGAGTGAATTGTAACCCTCAAGAGCATACAGTCTTCCAAGAGCATAGCGTTGAATGAGGAGTCTTTGACACTTGAGAGTGTCAATTGTCCTTTTGTAATAATTATTGCTAGCATGATTAATAAAATGTTTAATTATCCAAAAACTGTGTCTTTTGAAATACCCCTTGCTATTTGTTCCTTACTGTTTTTTTCACAGACAAGATCCTGAAGATTAAAAGAAAAAGCAAAAACAAACAAACAAAAAAACTGATGTGCATTCTAATGGGTTCCATCTTCTCACCTCATACTTACTTTTCAATCCTTTGCAATATCCTGACTACAGCATCAAATAACTGGAACTACTCTTTCCAAGATTATCAATTATCTATTTATCTATTGACCTGATTATTCTTTTGATTTCCTAATTACTCTGATTTCTTGATCTTTCTTGATCTCTATGCAGGATTTATTATGATTTATTTATAAATACCTTCTATTTGCTAGATTTTCATCTCATATTCTTTGTTTTCTTTGTCTATCATTGTCCATCAATGTTGTCCAATGCAAAGCCTGATCTTGATTGTACCCCAGATTCTGTTCAAATCACATTTTCTACTTGTCATTCTTATTCCTAGTCATCATTTTCTCTTTTCTTTATTCCTTTTTTCTCATCCTGTTTTATCTTCTTCCAGTGATTTCATCAGCTTCTATTGTTCAGCTTCTTTCTTTTAAAAATTCTTAGATTTATATTTCTTGCCCCATTCAACTTCAAAACTCTATTCTTGAATGTCAAATTCTTATTCTCTTCAACTGGATGTCCAATTAGCATGATAAACTCCTTGTTTTACAGAACTCAATAATTCCTTCTCCTCAATCATTTGTGCATACATATTTCTCTATTTCTATTAAAAGTACTACTCAGGCAGCTAGATGACACTGTGAATAGAACACTAGCACTGGAATCAGTAAGAACTGAGTTCATATCCAACCTCAGACACTTAATAATTACCTAGCTGTGTGACCTTGACCTAGTCACTTAACCCCACTTCCTTGCAAAAAAGAAGGAAAAAAGTACTACCAATCTTCTAGATATCCAAGATATCACCCAAGATATCACTTCTTTTCTGACATTTATCCCTTCTACTTATTCTCTGAAACTTTAAACAGGCCACAATGCATGTTTTCAATGTACAGTCCTCTTCACAGAATACTAGTCATTCTTCTGAACTCAAGTTATATGCTATTTACCTGATATGCTTAGTTGCTGAGTTGATAACCTCAGTTCCAAGGTCTATTGTCTGGAATCCACAAATTACCAAGGTCAATGTGGATGGATTTCAGTGAATCTCTAACAAGGATGGGTAAAAATGCAAGCAAGTAAACAAACAAACCAACAAACAAATAAATAACTTGTAACCCAGGAGGGATTTTATAGAGATTTTATAATTAATTACTATATTATTCTAGTCTTTTTATTCCTAGGATTTAATAGAGTGTCAATATGTATTTGACCCTTATTAAATCAACTGAATTGAATCAAGTGAAAATATTAGAGAATGGTTAGAACTGTAAACCATGACTAAGTATTTAAAGAATTAACATATTTTAATGCTAAACTTTGCGATTTTCCCTGTGCAGGACTGTGGGCCCATTTTACCTAAGTGTGACTAACCATTCCTAAAGTCTCACCAAGGTATCTTGAACTGAAAAATTGTTTTACTGCATCTTTTTTGGGTTCTGTCACTCCAGAGTCTATTTAGATGCTTCATTTAAAGTTGTTTCAGATGTAAAATGGAAAAAAGCTCAGCAAACTTCCTAGTTTCTCTCTCTTTACCATCTTACTTTCTAAAATCCTATTTAATTTTAAATAATCAAAAAATCCATTTTAAAATTTGCAATACTCTCTATATCTTGCTTGGTCCTAAATACTGCCCTCATTCATAGATCTGACAGGCAAACTATTGCATACTCTCCAAATTTGCTTGTGATATAATGATATATGGTGTGAGGTGTTAATCTTTTCATAGCTTCTGTCGTACTATTTTCCAATTTTTGCAGTAGTTTTTGTCAAATAATGAGATTTTGTTCCAAAAACTTAGATCTTTGCATTCATTAAACATTAGTTTATTATGTTCATTTATTAATGTGTATTGCTTTCTTAATTGAGTTTACTGATCCACCACTTTATTTCTTAGCCAATATCAATCTGTATTGATGGCTAATACTTTACAATTTAATTTTGTATCAGACATAGCTAGACCAAGCTTCCCTCACATTTTTCTTTTTTGACAAAATTTTCATGACAAAATTTCTTTACTATTTGGTTTATGACAGGTAGAATGGGTAACCCATCTTCAGAGGTCATAGATGACTTTTCCTTAGAAGGGAAGTTGGGTTTACAGTATGCCTAGAGTGAGGAGGATTTTTCTGACAAATATTCTTATATACTACCAAGCTATGTGATCCTGGGGGAAGTTACTTAATCTTTCCCAATCTCAGTTTCCCTAATTGTAAAAAGGAGATACTGCTATTCAGGTGTCTTTGAAGGATCAAAGGAGATAGTATTTATAAAATACCTAGGATAGGACCTGGTATCCAGTTGGTACTTTTTAAATACTTGTACTGTTCCACCCAGGGTAAATTCAAAGGCTAGTGGGACTGCAATCTGTTAGGCATGAAATAGTAGGGAATGCTTTGGTATGTCATTTTATCTAAATGAAATTCCTTTAATTGAAAAAAATTGATTCTATGAATTCTTAATTCTCTCACTAACAAGTTATATCACTCAGGACAGGTCACTCTCTGTTTTGATGCCTTATGTTCTTCTGCAAATAAATTGTTTTGGTTTAGGTGATCCCCAAGATTCATTTTAGTTCTCTTATTTTATTATTCTAAGAGTGTCAATATGTAGAAAGACTTGAATCCAAAGGGAAAATGTATTATTCTCCAATTGGATAACTCTACCTTGTCTAGAAGCTCATTGAGACAAATATAGTGATATAACAGTCATGCCATTCAGGGCACTATACTGAGTTGTGGTAATCAACTGAGTAATTGGTCCCAAAATAATAGCAACCTGATGATAATGGTAAATCTCTATGATCGAAATAATATTTGGAGAGCATTTGTTAGTAAATTAAGGGAATGTATCAAAGAGTTTTTTTATTCAAAACAATTATTGCTCTGTTCAATGTTTTCATTATTTACATAATAACCTTTAGAAAGAAGAATAGTACCTAATAGAGAAGTAATTTTAATGCCTTACTCATGACAAGATAACATAAGAATGTGTTGTGGTCTTAAATAAAGTTACTTTACAAGTAAAACCCCATGGAGACCAAAATTTCACCACAGAGAAATTAAATAGCCACTTAATTACAATAATAACTAACATTTATTTGGTGCTTTATAAATTGCAATATACAGTATGGGCATATAGCATGACATTTGAAATTTCCAAAAAATAAAGGAAGTAGAAAGAAATACAGGAAAGTAGGAAGTAAAAAATTATATTTTCCATTATAAAGATGAGAAAATTAAAGTTGTTAAGTCAGAAAGGACTTCTAATCCTCATTATATTTCAAGTATTGCTCCAGTAAATGAAATGACAGTGCAAAGGTTAGTAAAATATAGAGTAAGAATCACAGAATCTCTTCCATTTGATACCAGAAGGATTTCCTTAACAATAGACCCACTAAGTAATGATCTAATAGTTTAATGAAGTCCATCCATGATGGAGAACTTGATACTTCTAAAATCACTCCATTACATATTTTGTTCTTGTTGGTTGTTGGTTTCTCACAATAGATTTAGATCTGACATTTCATATAATTCTATTCATTTTTTCCTAGTCTTAATCTCTAGGGTAGGTTTCTTAACATCTTCTAGTCTTTTTCTTTTCTTCATTTTTAATTATGATCTGATTTGTTTCCATGGAACTTATAATCTAAAAGGTTATATATTATATACTATATGTAAAGTACTCTGCAAAAACCTTCTGTCATATTCATTCTATTATTGTATTATCAGCTTATCAGTTATATAAATGTTCTATGTTGTGATATGAGATTATAAAGATCCTTCACCTTATGCTTTATCCTATCTAAAAGTTTTGGGGAATATTTACTAGTAAAATTATCTGAATATTACTAGGAATGAATTTGATTAACCAATTCTGAATAGTAAATGAATAGACAAATGATCAAAGGATATGCAAAGGCAATTTACAGATGAGGAAATCAAAGCAATTCATGATCATATAAAAATTGCTCTAAATCACTAATTATTAGAGAAATGAAAATTAAAACATCTCTGTGGTACCACCTCACACCTCTCAGACTGGCCAATATGACCAGAAAGAACAATGATCAATGTGGGAAGGGATGCGGGAAATCTGAGACACTAATGCATTGCTGGTAGAGCTGTGAACTTATTCAACCTTGCTGGAGAGCAATTTGGAATTATGCCCAAAGGTTAATAAAAATGTGCATATCCTTTGATCCAGCAATACCACTACTGGGACTATACCATGAAGAGATTATGAAAAAGGACAAAAACATCACCTGTACAAAAAATGTTCATAGCAGCTCTGTTTGTGGTGGTAAAGAAATGAAAACTAAGGGAACATCCATCAATTGGGGAATGGCTTAACAAACTGTGGTATATGTATGTGATGCAACATTATTGTTATATTAGAACTCAGGAGGGATGAGATTTCAGGGAAGCCTGGAAGGATTTGCATGCATTGATGCTGAGCTAGATACATAGAACCAGAAGAACATTATATTCCCTAATTGTAACATGGGAGTGATGATGAAGCTTAATGGACTTGCTCATACCTTCAGGGCAATAATCAGGCACAATTTGGGGGTTTCTTTGATGGAGAATGACATCTGTATCCTGGGAAGGAATTGTGGAATTTGAACAAAGACCAAGAATTATTACCTTTAATTTTTAGAAAATGTTGTCTTATTATGTAATTCTGATATATCTCATAATGCATGTTTCTTCCTTAAATATATGATTTCTCTCTCATCATATTCAGCTTAGATGAATGCATACTATCTGAATGATGTAAAGACTAGCAAACTGCCTTCTGTGGGGTAGGGAAAGGGAAGCAAGATTGGGGAAAAACTGTAAAACTCAAAATAAATAAAATTAAAAAAATAATAAGAAATTTGAATTTTATATGGCAGGTCAAAAAGAACTATTAGCATCTTGTTTATAGGATCAAAGAATCTCAGATCTAGAGCTAGAAAGGATCTCAAAGTCTATTTTCTCCAAATGTCTTATTTTGCAGATGTAAAAATGGAAGAACAAACTTTTGACTAGCAGATCTAGCATTTGAATTTAGATATGCTTAGTACAAAGTTTATGCTATTCCCTTTCTAGCATACTGAGTGCAAATTTGGAAACTTTCTAATGCATTATTTCATTTGGTCCTCAAAATAAACACAAGAACAAGAAAATATGTGTCTCATTAGCATCATTTCATAGAATAGAATTTGAGGAACATAAAAATTAAATGACTTGCCTTAGGTCCCTTAGACACTTGAGTAGAATCTTATTGAACTTCAATACAGTTGATAAGAATTTTTTTACATGCCTTCTATGTTCAGGCATTAGGCTAAACACTGGGAAGAGAAAGAAAGGCAAAAGACAATTTCTGTTTTGGAGAAACTCACAATCAAATGGATTCATGCATTATATGTCATCTCTTACATTTGAACTCAGGTCCTCCTGACTCCAGGGTCAGTGCTCTATTCACTGTGCCAACTAGCTGCACCTGATACCATATACTTTTGTTAATTATTTTAGCAAAGATACTGGATACATTTTGTTCTCCAGTGCATTCCCACTTTTAAAATAAGGAACTGAGGCAAAAAGGACTAAGTGAATTGCCCAGGGTCACACAGCTAGCAAGTGTCTGAGACTAGAATTGAACTCAAATCTTCCTCACTCCTACCTCGTTGCTCTATCCACTGCACAACATAGCTACTCATATTTTTTAATTTACTGTCATTAAATAAGATGTTTTACCTACCAAGTTTGGGCATTATCTTGCTTCTGAAAATTAGTGACTGTAGGAGAGAGTGAGATTGGTGTTGCTCAGCTTTATTCAAATCCAATTCATGGGCAAGTCAAGAAATCAGCCTCATGATGGCACTGATCCTCTTCAAGAAGTAACAATGAGCAACAAAAAGACTAGGACATCTAAGAGCCAAGATGGTGAAATAAATTACCATAATTTTTTTTATATTTACCTTCAAATAACCATTACACAGTACCACCCAAAAAATCCAGGAACAGCAGGACCAATAAAAAAGACAGGCTAAAACATTTTTTGAACCCAAGAAACTTGGAAGATTGACAATCCAGTAAACTAGAGTGCAGTCCAAATAAGGGACATCCCAATAAACAACAGTAAACTACACTTTAGCAAACCAAGGGCAAATCCGAAGCTTCCATAGCATAGAACAAGCAAATGCCAACCCCAGGACTCCTGTTATGTCTCAGCATAACCAGGGAACTGGACAAACTACACCTATGAGAACCACTGCATGTTTCAGTAGTCTCTGGCAAGTAGGGAACCTCCAGCTACCAGATATTCACTAGCTTCAGGATAGTCCTGGGAAAATAGACAGCTGCTGGTGGAGATCATGACATGCTTCAATTTATCCCTGGGGAAATGAAGAAATACCCCACTGGCCTCAGCATACCCCAGACACCAGTACTTGGATTCTGCCTTAGCAGTATGCAAATTGCCAGACCTTTATGGCCTCCAACAAAACCAGCCACACCCTACAAGAGAGAACTCATGGAAGATTTCAAAAAAGAAGCTTAAAAATCAAGTGAGAGAAATAGAAGAAAAATTAGGAAAAGAAATGAGAATTATGCAAGAGAATTATGAAGAGTCGAAAACTTGGAAAAAAAATCTTCTTAAAAATAGAATTGGCCAAATGGGTAAGGAGATAACAAAAATCCACTGAAGTTAACAATTCCCTAAAACATATATTTGGTCAAACAGAAAATAAAACACAAAAGCTAAATGATGGAAATAATTCATTAAAAGTTAAAATTGGGGAAGTGGAAACTGATGATCTTATGAGACATTAAGAATCAATAATACAAATTGAAAAACAATGAAAAAAAATAGAAGAAAATTTAAAATAACTAATGAGAAAAACTGCTCACCTGGAAAATAGTTGCAGGAGAGAAAATATCAGAATCATTGGACCAAGAGAAGATCATGATCAAAAGAATGCCTCTAGATAGAATCTTTCAGGAAATTATCAAGGAAAACTGCCCTGATGTCATGAAATAAGTATTGAAAGAATCTACTGATCACCTCAAGAAAGAGATGCCAAATCAAAATTCCAAGGAACATTATAGCCAAGTTTCAGAACTATAAGATCAAGGAAAAATACTGCAAGAGACCAGAAATAAACAATTCAAATTTTAGTGAGCCACATTCAAGATTACCTAGGACTTAGAAGCTACAATATTAAAATATCATTAATATAATTAATTTATCAATGTCTTCATAAAATATAATGTAATTAATATAGTATTGAGGGAAAAGATGGTCATTCAATGAACTAGAAAAAATTATGAATTTCATAAGAAGACTAGAATTGAACAATTAAATTGAGTTTGAAAAGCAAGACCTAAGAAAAATATAAATCATATAAAGGGAAAAGAAAATATAAGGGATTCAACAGAGCTAAATTATTTACATCCCTACATGGGAAGATAAGAGTAATCCTTAAAAATTGCATCCCTAATAGTTCAGCTAGAAGGAATATATCTAGACAGCATATAGGAATAAGGTGAATTTGAGGGAATGGCATAAAATAGGGATGAGAAAGAGGAGTAAACTGTGTGTAGAAAGGATAGGTAGAATGTGGTAAATTAGTTCACATGAATGGGCCTACTACAACAGAAGTGAAGATGGGTGGGTAATGGGCATCATTTGAAACTTACTCTCATCAACATTGACTGAAAGAGGAAATATTATTCAACAATTAGTCAACTAAATATCTATTTTACTGGCATGGAAATAGGAGGAGAATAGATTAATGGGGAGGGGACTCAGAGAAGGAAGGTTATATTGGGAATGTGATAGAAGCAAAATAGTTGTTGAGGAGGGAAAGGGTAAAGGAGGAAAAAGGAGAAACAAGGAAAAATAGGATGGATGGAAATATGCAGTTAATAATTAATATCTGTGAAAATGAATGTGATGAACTCGTCCCTAAAACAAAAGTGGATATTAGAGTGGATCAAAAAATAGATTTCTACTAGATCTTGTTTACAAGATATATACTTGAAGCAGAGACATATACAAAAACAGTAAAGCTAAGGGGCTAAAGATGAACCCATTATGCTTTAGTTGAAGTAAAAACAATGCAGGGATTGTTATCCTGATCTTAGTCAACAAAAACCAAAAATTGATCTAAGTAAAGGAGATATGGAAACAATATCTTGGTTATAGGAACCGTAGAAAATAAAATAATTTCAATACTAATCATATATGAACCAGTGGAATAGCATCCAAATTCTTAAAGTGTTAAGTAAGTTACAGTATTGTGCAGTGTAAAATAGATCATTTTTCTTTGTTAAAATTAAAAAAAATTGTACAAACAAAACCAATGCAACCAAGATTAGAAGAAAAGCAAAATACTGAGGAAACAATCTTTACATTAAATGTCTCAGATAAAGGCCTCATTTCTCAAATATATAGAGAAGTAATTCAACCTTATAAGAATACAAGCTAGATTGATTTGACAAATGCCCCAAACATATGAACTGAGAGTTTTCAGATGAATATATCAAAGCTTTCCATTAGCATGTGAATAAGAACTTGAAATCACTTTTGATTAGAAAAATGCAAATTAAAACAACTCTGTTATACTACTTCATAACTATGAAATTGGCTAATAAAGTAAAGTGATAAATATTCAAGAGGATTTGGGAAAAAATGGGACAATATACACTGTTGGTAGAGTTGTGAACTGATCCAACCATCTGGATTTTGGACTTTGCCCAAAGGACTATAAAGCTGTGCATACCATTTAATCCAACAGTGCCACTTAGCCAGTAAAAGGGTAAAGGACCTACCTATGCAAAAATATTTATGGCAGCCTTTTTCATGGTGACAAAATTTTGGAAAACGAGGAGATATCCGTGAATGGAGAAATGATGAACAAAATATCTTATATGATTGTAATGGAATACTATTGTGCAATAAGAAATGACAAATAGTGGGGCAGCTAGGTGGCGCAGTGGATAGAGCACCGGCCCTGGAGTCAGGAATACCTGAGTTCAAATCCTGCCTCAGACACTTAATAATTAACCTAGTTGTGTGGCCTTGGGCAAGCCACTTAACCCCATTGCCTTGCAAAAACCTAAAAAAAAAATGACAAATAGGAAGATTTCAGAAAAAAAAACCCTGGAAAGACTTGTACAAATAGATGCAAAATGAAATGAGCAGAACCAGGAAAACATTGTATACAGTATCAAAAACACTGTGTGATGATCAACTATGATTGTCTCAGCTTCTTTTCTTCAACAGAATGATCTAAGATAAATTACAAAAGACAGGAAGGAAAATACTATCTACATTCAGATGAAGAATTTAGGAACTCTGCAGGCATATCTAAACAGTTTTTTTTTCATTTACCTTATTGTTTTGGAGGGTTTTGTTTCTTCTTTCACAACTGTGACTAAGATAACTATATTTTACATGATAGCATATGTATTGCATATAGCAAATTGCCTACCATCTTTGAAAGAGAAAAATGGAAAGAGGGAAAAAATTAAATTGAAACTCTTTTGAAAATTAATACATAAAATGGTATTGACATATAACTGGGGTAAAAACTAAAATAGTATTTAAAAAAAGAATTTGGCATTGGGGCAATCTGATTCTCATTCTATTTGTTTCACTTCCCACTTTCATGATCTTAGACTACTCTCCTAATATAATTTAACCTTAATTTCCTCCTCTATATGATAAGAGGGATCAAATGATATTTTTGGAGGGTTCTTGTAGTTCTGAGATCCTGTAACTCCAAAGTTTTTAAATAAATTCATAGGTAGAGCATTATCTCATTTAAGAAAAACACTGGCCATGACAGATTAGGGAAAAACAAGCAAGGTTAAAAAGTTGTGACAATTCCCAATTCCCTTGTATGTTCAGGAAGATTAGCATTTTGCTCAGTGATGTGATTCCAGCATTTTTAAAAATTATTATTAAACTTTTGATGCAATTTATGCTTTTACATTGTTTTAACTGACTGGGCAATGATCTCTTAGGGGATGTGGGGGAACCTTTATCACTTGAGTCATTTAGCAGGGAAGTAGACAAGTCATTGAAAAATATGATGGAAGAAACAGTCCTATGCAAGCCAAAGAGATGCATGAAGTGACCTAATACTTCTGGCATGACTTTCTTTTATTCTTTGACTTTCTGTTAATGAGATAAAGAATTACCTGAGGGTGTTTTTGTGTATCAGATTGAGTGCTTGAGAGCAAAGTCTGGATTAGTATAGATCTGAGTTAGTTTGCAATGACTGTATTACTTCTGGATTGGCACACCTGTATACAAGAACTTTGTTTAGTCTGTAGGTCACAAACTCATACAGACAAATAAATGGTACATAGTAATAAACTTGAAAATTATCACAGATTTTCAGGGAAACTGGTAGAGGAGGAAAGGACTGTGGGGTGAGGAATATGATTGGACATGGAAACAAGTATGCTAGTCCAGGCTCAGGATGGAGTTGGGCCATTTCAAGTCACAGAGATGGGGGCAGAATGCAACTATGAGGGTAGATTTGAAAAGAGATTGATGCAGTCTTATTCATAAGAACAAAATTTTAAACAGAAGTTTTGCATTTTATTATATAGGACTTGACCTTCAGTTAATCATTCACTTAAACAGTCAACAAAGATGTAATTACTTGTTAATGTCTGGCACTGTTGAGTTCTAAGAATGCAAAGAAAAAAATAATTTTCTTGTATTCACTTATATAATTTGCATGCATGCATATATATATGCATATATGCAACTTTAAATGTAATATATGTATTGCTATAGGTGTGTATATATGTGTATAATATTTGTAGCCCCCTATTCTAATCAAGAAGTTGGAATGAGGAAATCTGGGGTTAGATCCCAGCTCAGGTGTTAACCAGTTAAACAAGATCTCAAGTTTTCTCAACCTCAGTGATAGATCCAGACTTCAAACCTTTCTAAATCTTTCTTTCCTCATATGAAAATGTAGACTTGATCTATACACTTTAGAGAATAATTAGTCAGTTTCTTCTTGAATATTCAAGACTTTTTTGGTTCCTCTTTGAATTTCTGGAAGCATTGATGCTAGAATGGAAAAGGGAATTGTCCATAAGGGAATGATAATATATTTGTTTTTGCTTTCTTATTGAAATTATCTTTCTTGAGTATTCTATGTAGCTCAGTGGACAGAGCTCTGGCCCTGGAGTCAGGAGTACCTGAGTTCAAATCTGGCCTCAGACACTTAATAATTACCTAGCTGTGTGGCCTTGGGCAAGCCACTTAACCCCATTGTCTTGAAAAAAAAACACTAAAAAACAAAAAACAAAAAAATTCTATTTCTTGAAGTCACAAAACAGAGGTCACTTCTTCCAAGAAGCTGTCCTAGATCTTTCTTGTATTCTGTTTATTTGAATATTGCCTAAATCTTTTCCTTCACCTATTCCAGTTTTCCTTTCAATGTGTTTTTTCGTGTGGATATAAGACTCTATTCCTGATGGAGTAGAAACTTTTAAGCATCAGAACAGCAAGTTGATGACTGCAAATGGAAGCTCCTTTTGGGGAACAGCTATATTTTTTCATCTTTGTATAGTTCCAGCACTTTGAATGAGAACAATTTTTTTAAATATTTTTTTTTTAAATATGTGGGGAGGAAAGTGAACACCAGTTCCTATGTGTGATTTCATTAGTGTGAATAATACAGAATCATATAAAGTTTGTGAAGGGGATAATGTATACTAAAATTGGAAAGAGAGGTTGAGGATAGGTTGTGAGGCCAAGTAATGATGATCAAGGTCTAAATTAGCTTGGTGGTCATGTGAAAGTGAGAAGGTGACAGTCGTGAAAAAATTATGGTTGTAAAAGAACGTAAGTATTTTTATCTTTTTTTTCTCTCATCTGTATAGTATAGGATTAAGACTAGATGGTATTTGCTAACTCTTCCAATTGTAAATCTATGATCTTTCCAGTCTGAAAATATTTAGTTTATAACACCATGCCATCTTGGCAAGTGAGTAAGTAGTCCAATATCAAAGTCAATAGAGAAAAAAAGCAAAGAATCTGAGACTTTTGACCATATATAATGGTATTTTGTTTGTTTTTCTCCTGTAATCTTATCACCCTTCTTCCTCTGCCTCTTTTGACTCTTACTGGAATTTCATGGATCCTTTTTGCTTAGATTTTTTCTTTTTTTCATTTTAATATTAAAAAAATTGTTAAGTATGTAGCAAAACATATGAGAGGCTTCATAATATAAAGCAATAAATTTCAATTTCAAGAAAGCCTGTATAATAAATATTACACACTGTGTTCAAAGTTATTCATCTTTTCTTTGCTTCCTTGTTAGTTTTCTTCTTTTCTCTTTTATGAACTATTTACTTTTTCTTCCCCCCTCCTTGGACAGCTATAAATAAGCACAGATATATATATATACATACATAGACACCGACACAAACATGCATATATATATATGCACACACATACAGACACACATATACATACTCATATACAAAAACACAGCTATCTTTATACCCATATATACATATTTGCAAATAAACAAATCTGCATAAAAATACATAAATATAGATGCATATATACATATATATGCAAATCCGCATACATCCAAATAGATAGATAGATACATGCATATTCATTGATATATATTTGATTTGTGTGTATCTCTCATTTTTACATTTCCTGAAAGCAACAACTTCTCCTCACCCTGTTTCTACTCAGCACCTTGTCCTTCAATTGCTTAAATCCCTTACATACCCTTTTATACTGTCCCTCCCCATTAATCTATACATCCTTGTATATTTATTCTATTCCCTTACCCTCTAACTCAATTCTCTCCCTCTTATCTCTGTTTTTTTTTCTGAATTTAGAAGCCTTTTATAGCCACACATACACACACAAACACAGTATATGTGTTGTTCCCTCTTTAACCTGAGTTTAGAAGACATATAAACACACACATACACACACACACATACACACACACACACACACACACAGAAAACATAGACAGAGGATATATGTTGTTCCCTCTTTAACCAATGAGAGTAAGTTTCTAGAATTCTCAACTCTCCTTCCTTATCTAATTCCTTGGTATCATTTCTTCCTCTTACACTTCAATTATATAAGATGATAATTTTTTTGTTCTTTTCCTAAACATATTACTTTAAATGTTTTGTTTGTTTATTTAAGACAATGGAGTGAAGTGACTTTCCCAAGGTCACTTGGGAATTATTAGTTAGGCAATTATTAAGCTTCTGAGGTTGGATTTGAACTCAGGTTCTCCTGATTTCAGGGCCAGTGTTCTATCCACTGCACCACCTAGCTGCCCAACATTTTACTTTTAATACTTCCATCCTACTCAGCTCTGCCCTTGTCTTTCTTTCTATTTATCTAATTACTAATAAGAATCCCAGACATATAGTTTACACTTCCAAATATAGATATGAAATAATTTGTCCTTCTTGAATAAATTATAATTAGTCTTTAATGTTTATCTTTTATTTCTTTTGTATGGTAAATTTTCCAATAATTTCACGTCTTTTTGCAACAAAAATTTTAAAATTCTATCAATTTCTTGAGTATCTATTTTTTCATTTAGTATTATGGTTAATTTTGCTGGGTTGGATATTTTTAGAGACAACTCTAATTCTTTTGCTTTTTGCTGTGCAGTCTTCTAAGACCAGCAGTCTTCTAAAGCAGTCACTGTTAAATCCGTTAGGTAATTCTAATTGTGGTTCCAATATATATGAATTGTTTTTTCCTTTGGCACTTTACTTGGGGATTTAGGAATTTAGCTATGATATTCCTATTAGTTATCCTCTGTATTCTTCTCAAGAAATGATTGGTGATTTTTTTTTCTATTTCTACTTTACCCTCTTGTTCTCATACTTTAAAATAATTTTCTTTAATTATCTCATGCATTATTGCATGAAGAGTCTATTGTCAGTTGTAGCTTTTAAGTAAATCAATTATTCTTGTTTTCTCTTTGTGATCTGTTCACAAAATCTGCTATTTTTCTTGCTAGGTATTTCATCTCCTCTTCTATTTTATTTTTATCTTTATATTTTTTCATATTATTTCATGGTCTCTTATAACTTCATTAGTTTCCCTTTTCTCAGTTCTCATTTTTAATGAATCATTTTCTTCCCTAAGCATTTAGATCTCTATATCTTCTTGTTATTCTTGGATTATTCTTATTTGCATTTTAAATTTTTTCTCAGTCTCACTTACTTGATTTTTAAAGTCTTTTTTCAGTTCTTCTATGGATTCTTTTTGAAAAGGTAGCCATTTGGGGGCGGCTAGGTGGCATAGTGGATAAAGCATTGGCCTTGGAGTCAGGAGTACCTGTGTTCAAATCTGGTCTCAGACACTTAATAATTGCCTAGCTGTGTGGTCTTGGGCAAGCCACTTAACCCCATTTGCCTTGCAAAAACCTGAAAAAAAGGTAGCCATTTGATGCTACACTTTGGGGAATAAGATGTTTTTTTAGCTTCAGCATCTTCCTCTGAAGATGAACCCTGGTCTTCTGTATTCCCATAAAACTATCTATGCTTGTGTTTTCTTCTTTATATGCTCCTTTTTTATTTCCTTTTTAAGCAGCTTTTTCCTTACATTCACCATTAGTTCTGCAAGGTGCAGAGTGGTGTCTCTGATCTCAGGATCTTTGTTCTGGACCCAACCTCTACACCTCTTTCCCTTGCCAAGCCAGAACTGGAGTCCCTCAGCATTCTGTTCTGTAAATGATCTTACTCCCTGAGAATCCACGAGTTCTTCTGACCTGGAACCAAATTGGAGAAGTTGATTTTGTTGTAAGCATCTGCAACCAGTAGTCCCACTACCTCTGACCTCACTGTAATGGTTCCTTCTTGCCAGTGACTACAACTCACCAGCACAATTGAATTTGGTTTTTCTTATCAGCAGGGATTCCATCTTTTTTCTTGGTCCCGATGCCAACTTGCACACTGTGTGAGAGGTAAAGGTCCCTGTAAATGAAGAGGAAGCCATCTTCCAACCACGTTGCCTTTGGTGTTAGACTCTTTTTGTTTTAGGAAGCTAACCTGGCAGTGTTTGCACATCACCAGGAGGAATTCCTTCAGTTCCTGGAGCTTTCTTGAATCTTATCCCTTTGTCCCAAGAAGAACACTGTTCTGAGGCAATATTTTTATTTTTTATTTTTTGCTACTGAACTTTCACTCTGAGATTTTTTAAAAATTGTTATTGGAGGAAATATGAAGAGCTTGGAATTTTCTGACATTCCATCATCTTCCCAGAATCACCTCAGTTCCATTTATTCCTCCAGTTAATCCCCTTTTATGTACTAGATAGTCCAAAAACGGTTTGTTCTTCCCCAAAAGACTTCTTCCCAACTCTTGACCTTTATCCCTGCATAGAATTTCTTCTACCTTTTTCTCCACTCTCTGTACTCACTGGCTTTCTTGAAGTCCCAGCAAAAATTTCACCTTTTATTTAAAAAAAAAAAAACAAAAACCTTTCTTCACATCTTCTCCCCTTAATGTTAACACCTTTTCCTTGATTTATCTCCAGTTTACCTTGTAGGTAACTTGCATGTACATATTTGCTGTTTGAAAGTATTTTTTTTCTCACATTAGACTGATGAGAGCCTAGATGATTGTTCTGTTTTTGATTTCCTGCTTGTTGACTAACTGATTGAAAATGACGTTAATGGAAAGTTTATTTTTCCTTTAAATATAGATATGAATAGAATGCAAAAGTCCTTCTTGGATGTTTGATCATTCACATTTGGTCATTGCGATCATGTGCCTCAAATCTAACCTTTTATAAAGGACATAAACTTGGATAGTAAGAAAAGATAATGAACAGAGACTCTGTCATTGATTGATTTTTCTACAGGAATATGACTATGATAGCACTTTTGCTCTTCCAACACTGAAATGTAAATCTCTTTTCTGTATAGGTTAAACATCTTCCAATACTACACAGCAGAAGTAGAAAAGACAGGGGACATAGAAAAATTTTTATTTTTTTTTCTTTTTATCCCTTTCCTTCTGACCCTGTTTAATGTGCAGGAATATATTTGGAATTCAGCTTTGCATTGAAGCAATGATCACACCTCCTTCTCTAGTTGAGTGGAGAAGAAATTCTGTTCCATCCTCTATACTAAGTTGAGAATGCATTGGCAATGAATTATGGCCTGCTTCCTAGTGAGATTTAAAAAAAAAAAACTTTCAGAGATAAAATCAACATTATTTATGAGCTCCAGCTAATATGAATAATGTATCAGTTTAACTTAAGTCAAATAAATCAGTTCCAATGTTGGTAAACAGAAAAGCTTTTTAACATAGACACACAGAATCACATTTCCTCAGAGACTTTTACCAAATGTGTTTATCCTATAGTTCCTTCTAGTCATACATCTAAGCACATGAGATATATATGTATAATATATATATATATATGTATGTATCATATGCACATGAAAATGAGTTACACACACACACACACACACACACACACACATATATATAAAATTGTTAAATTTTTCTAATCATTTTTCAAGGACCTTGGTTAATGTAAAATGTCTTTACTCTTTTTTTCTTTGCTTGGAAAAGTCATTTTCACTATTTGTACACCAGATGGCAGGCACAAAAGATGTGTTTGATATGTTCTGATAACATATGGAATTAAGATATTTTGCATGTACACAAAGAACACCCATAGCTAGATTCCCAGATAAGATATGTATTTTAAGTTGATAGTGTCCAATACATGAATAAAACAGAAGCAATTAATCAGATATTTCAGTATTTTAAGATTTTCAAAATTATTTTTTTTCTAAAAATGCCCACAGAATTAAAGGTAAAAGAATTGAATCAGATTTTTAGAGCTACAGAGAGAAGTTACAAACATGAAGTTTGTGTTTCACTTTGTATGAAAAAAAAATTGATGTTAAATACAAAAATTGAAGTGAGGAAAGATACTACTTGCTTTTCCAATATGTTTCCATTGTAAAGTCTATTCTTTTCTAGGCCTCGGGTTCTCCTTTAAAAATGAGCAGTTTGGAAAGGATGATTAAAGATGGTATCTACCAAAACTAATTGTGTAAACTGTATTACTACTTTATTAGTTCTAAGAACTTATTCAAATCTAATATACTATTTTCTGTAATCAATCATTCTGCAACACCGCTTTCTCACAGGTTTAACTTTCCAATTTATTCTAATGTCTTTGTTCCTTTAATGTCTCTTCCTCCTCTAAGACATTTGATTCTACGACTCTAATATCATAATCAAAACCAAATTCTAATGTTAATGATGTCAAATTCACTCACTTCTACTCAATTTGTAAAGAATATAAACAGTTTTTTTTTCTGTATTATATTTAACCAGCCACAATTTATATTCTTTTATTTAACATCAATGGAATTAAGTGACTTGCCCAAGGTCAAACAACTAGGCAGGTATTAAGTGCCTGAAGTTAGATTTGAACTCAGGTCCTCCTGACTTCAAGGCCAGTACTCTATCCACTGATGCACTTAGTTGCCCAATTTGTAGTCCTTATGAGAACTCTGTAGTTCTAAAAGAATGTGAATACATTTGGAATACTCTAAATCTGTAGTACTTCATTCCATACTTATTCACTGAAAATTGATAATCTGTCCGTGAAATTGGCATCTCATTTTTCCAGTAGCTGAACTACCAAATATAACAGAACAATCCTTTCCTGAGCTTTAGGTTTTTTTTTTAACATAAAAAGGGTATTATTATTAATAATAATAATAATAATAATACATCACTGAGTTGCTTGTGAGGACAAAATTCGGTCATGTCTGTTAGATGCTTTGAACAATAATTCGCAAATGATCTATAGAATTTATGATGGCTGTTATGAAATGATATGTTCTTCGGTAGAAGCATTTGAATATCAGGCTATCAGACTTGGGATGGCCATAGGGTCTATATTTATTCAGGAACTGGATAAAATAGATCTCTCCTGAGATTTCTAACCATTCTGAAATTATAACTTTCCATGATAATCAACTTTTCTGGAAATTTATTCCAGAATTAAAGTCTGCAATTCAATGTCAAAATTTATTAAGTAGTTACTAGGCATTATGCTGCAATTAATATCCTGTGATTGGGAGTAAAAAGAGGGCAAAAGATAATCTCTTTTTATCAAGGAGCTCATAGTCTAATGAGGGAGAAAGTTATGTGCTATCATGATACAGGTAGATAGGTGATATAGATATAGCTATATGTTTATAGATATATTAATATATTTATATATCCACATCTTTAAATATAAATATATCTTTATATATACATATAAGCATATTGATATATCTATCCTTCTACAGTTGATAAATTAAATATATTCAAGGGAATACACTAGGGAATACACGAGGGACAAAACTAATTTTAAAAGGAGTTATTGACGTAGTGGATAGAGCACTGGCCCTGGAGTCAGGAGTAGCTGAGTTCAAATCCGGCCTCAGACACTTAATGATTGCCTAGCTGTGTAGCCTTGGGCAAGCCACTTAACTCCATCGCCTTGCAAAAAACCAAAAACCAAAAAAAAAAAAAAGCCTAAAAAAAGGAGATATTTAAGATTTGTAAAAAGTGTGATTTTTAGCTTAGATAGAGAAAACCTGGAAGGGAAGATAGTAAAAATGAGGTGGGATAGAGTTTCATTCATGGGGTAAAGCCAATGAAAATTCAAAGGTAGAAATGAGTGCAGAAAGCAGAAAAGAGGCTAATATTATTGGATCATATAGTTCTTGCAGAGAAGTAAGATAAGATTGAAAAGTTAGGAAGATGCCATGCTGTAAAGGAATTTAGAAATAAACAGGTTTTATATTTGATCCTAAAGGCAATGGAGATCACAGGAGTATATTGCATAGGACAAAGGAGGCTAACACAGTTGAATGATAAATAGACTGTACTGGGAAGAGACTTAAGAGAGAAAACTACAGGGTAGATATTATGTTTTGAGGGGCCTGCACCATGGTTATAACAATCTATTAGGGAAGAGGAGTGTATGGAAGCCATCACAGCGGTAAATTTTTCCTTCAATAGATACCACTTTTTTTCTTTTTTATTAGGTTTTTGCAAGGCAAATGGGGTTAAGTGGCTTGCCCAAGGCCACATAGCTATGTAATCATTAAGTGTCTGAGGTCGGATTTGAACTCAGGTGCTCCTGACTCCAGGACCCGTGCTCTATCCACTGTGTCACCTAGCTGCCCCAATAGATACCATTCCTGACACATTAACTTTGAATACAGTATAATTTAATACGCAAAAAATGACATTTATGAGATTCTTTAATGCCTTGAATACACTAAAAGAATCTACAAAGTCAGTATCATTGATTGGAGGAACAGGAATAAAATTCAGCTGAATGAAAGTAGAGGATTCAGTATAGTTTTGAAAAAATCATTCTACAATTAATAAGATTTGCATAAGAATATACCTGTGATATAAATTTTTGATATTTTTTCAAGGCAATGGTGTTAAATGGCTTGCCTAAGCCCACACAGCTAGGTAATTATTAAGTGTCTGAGGTCAAATTTGAACTCAAGTCCTCCTGAATCTAGGGCCAGTGCTCTATCCACTGCATCATCTAGCTGCCTCTCTGATATACTTTTAATGTCTTAACAGATAAATTAGTGTTGGCATCAACATTATCTTATATAACATGGTGCATTGAATACAGGGTTCTCAGAAATACCATAAGAAAAATTCAATGCCAAACAGGCAACTTTTAAGCCTACTACATTGATGGAATATTTATCAAAAGTAGAAACCTAGATACTTGAACGCGCTCTTTCCATCTGTTTCAAATTCCAACTGAACTGAAATATAAAAAGACTCTGGTCATCATTCAGTTTCTATAACTATATTTTTCTAGTCTAAGATGGGAGAATATATGTAGTATATGATAAGTATATATTACTTCCTTTATCTTACTTTATATGTATTTTATGTTGTATCATCTTGCTACATGAGGTATTTTATACAGAGTAAAGGAAACAGGGCAGCTAGGTGGCACAGTGCATAAAGCATTGTACCTGGAGTCAGGAGTACCTGGATTCAAATCCAGTCTCAGACATATAATAATTACCCAGCTGTGTGGCCTTGGGCAATTTGCCTTGCAAAAACCTAAAAAACAAAACAAAATAAAAAAAGAGTAAAGGAAGCATGGTGTCATGTAACGAAACTTAGTCTCTAAAACAGAAGAACAGAGATTACATCCTAAATGTACCACTACTAGGTAATATGATGTTAGACAAAGCCCTTTAGTTCTGTTCATCTTAATTTTCTCATCTTAAAATGAGGAATATTATAAACTATACCATCTAATAATTTTGTAAGAATGAAATTAAATGTAAGTATATTTGGAAATTATTTGTATATACAAATATATGTATTCCTACATGAATAGGTAACATGTATAAAACACACATAGTCATCGGGTTAAGCCAATGAAAATGCAGAATCACAAATGGTTGAATGAAGCAGCAAAGAGGCTTCTATTATTGAATCTTTTAGTGCTTGGAGAGGAATTAAAATTTGAGAAGACTGAAAAGATAGGAAGAGGACAGATTATGATGGAATTTCCTATCTATTTATAATATACACACAATGCACACAACAACTCTGATTACTTTTACACTTTATGTGTAAAATAAAGTGACCATTGTTAATGACTATTATTTTTCCATTATTAATAAGATTCATTCATACCCTTCCCCACTCAAATTCTGTTTCTTTTGTCAGGCATGAATTTGAAAGGAGAAGTTTTGTTGGGAGGAAAATTTCTGTGATTACAGTTGTTACTGGCATATGGTTTGGTAATTAAGCCTCTAAAATGACTTTAAGATTTATCTTGAGTCGTGGATAATTTAAGTAACTCAATCAAGTATAGGAGAGCTACCTTATTCTAGGTCTCTCCTCTAAGACTCCCAATACATATGTTTAAATAAACATTGTGCTTTATCATCCAATATAATAAAATTTTACTATATCTGATATAAGCATACTAAAATAAAATGAGAATAAAGATAAATCTGATTTACTAAATAACTTTTCCTTATCAGTAAATATAAAATAAAATAAAAAGATATAGATGAAATATATGTTTGCTTACCAATTAAAATTTATGCAATCCAGTTCCAGCCACTAAAGCATTTATTGAACACTTACTGTTCTAAGGGACTAAATGGACTGTTCTAAGGGACTAAATGCCTCTGAAACATGTCCACTTCAAGTATCATTGATCCAAAAAAAATCAAAAACGAACCAAAAAACAAGGATTCATTTGTGTGCACATTTATGACCTGGGGGAATACCATGTTTCTCTATTAAGCATATCTCAAGGATTAGAGACTAGTCAACTTGCTTAGCTCATGTAAACTTGATATTCTTCCTGCCTATCACCCCAAAGCAACAGGTAATCAATATCTACTCTGTTTTGATATCTGGTCCATTATGGTAGGGTTTAAGGAAGTTAGAAAAATAAATCAGACATGTTTTCTCCTTCCTCAATTTCAAACTTTAGTGAGGATTTGGCACACATACACTGATATGCAAGAAACAACTATAGTTCAACATAAAATATCATGAGACAATAAAATGATCATCAATGCTATAAGATAAATAGAAAATTCATTGCTATGCAAAAGGTGTCAAATAGGGCATCCTGGCAGGATTTCAGATGGCCACCCACAAGGTGAACTCACTCCTGTTTCAAAAGGAGTTATTTTCTATTTAACCTTTCTTTGATACCTAATATTCCTGAAAGTCTGTATAATCCCAAGGAAAGAATACTAGATGAAGAGTCAGAGTACTAGGTTCAAATCCTGTCTTTTCCCTTAATACCAATGAGATCTTGGAAAAGACATATAATTTTTCTGTACTAGTTTATTTAACTATGAAACAAGGTGGTTGGGATAGATGAAAAGAAAACTAACCTGAGATATATGAACTTTTTTCATTTTGATAATCAATTTCAATATAATTGATTTCTTTTATAATCCTACATAATTTATTTAATCCTTTTAAAAATCTATAGTCTAAGAAAAAAATCATAAGCTTTATGTACTGCCAAAGGGATTCATAAAATAGGAAAAAATTAAGGACAATTGGATTAGATGATTTGTGGGTACTTTGACCTCTAACTCTCTGTTCCTAAAAAAATGTTTATAATGATTTAAATATTGGTATATAGAGTTGATATATTGTCTCAGTCTTCCCACAACTTATGCAACATGGAACATTGTGACAATACAAACATTCTTTATAACAATACAAATCAATATAAATTATATAATTCTCTCTTTGTCCTTAGAACAGTAAATAAGGAACTGGACCTAAAATAGAGAAGATCTGAGTATTTTCTGATTGTGATATCCTGGACAAGTCACTTAATCTCTATTTGCCTCCATTTCCTCAACTATAAAATAGAGATAACATTAGCATCTATCTCCCAGGATTTTTGTGAGGTTAAAATGAGTTAATATTTAGAGTCAGGAAGTTTTAATCCTGCCTCAAATATTAACTAGTTTGTGTGACTCTTGGCAAGACAGATAACTTCACTGGGTCTCAATGACCTTATTATGGGGATCAAACAAGTTAACATGTGTAAAGTACTTTGCAATTCCTAAGTTGCTCCATATATTCTAGCTAATGATTTTTATTAGTTTCCTCATATTATTTTTTCCACATATATAAATATATATAAATGGGGGAGGCAGACAAAAGTAGTCACTTCCAAAAACAGAAAACATGGGAGTCAAGGGAGATAGCTGGGGGAAGCTATGTAAATGGAACTTTGGCAAACAAAAAGGTTTATGATAATCAAGGGTTAGGGAAAATTCAAGGATAAAGGATGTAGGTATAAGAAATACATTTTTTTTTCCTTTCAAGGTTGCTTGAAAATAACATCTTGGCCTCAGACAATAATTACCTAGCTATGTGACCTTAGGCAAGTCACTAAACCCTATTGTCTTGAAAAAAATAACATCTTGGCATCAAAATGTACAATCTGAGAGGGAATGATCTTGAACAGAAGATGCTCTTGTCTTCCAGTAGGTTATCTTCCTTCCTTAAACTTTTCTCAGAGAGAGACAAGAAAAGAATACTGACTTAATTGAAAGCAAGTATACTCATTCCCCAATTGATAAATGGTCAAAGGATATGAATAAACAGCTTTCAAATGAAGGAATTAAAGTTATATATAATTGTATGAAAAAAAGTTCCAAATCATTATCATTTAGAGAAATGTAAATTTAAACAACAATGAGATATCACCTCATACCTATCAGATTGGCCAAGATGAGAAAAAGGGAAAGTGATCTATGTTGCAGAAGTTGTGGGAGGACTGGGACATTGAGACATTGCTGGTAGAGTTGTGAACAGATGAAACCTTTCTGGAAAGCAATATGGAAGTATGCCCAAAGAGCAACAAAATTGTTCATACCCTTTGACCCAGCAATTCAAATTCTAGGTCTATATCCAGAAGTTTTTAAAAATGGGAAAAGTCTTACATGTTCCAAAAATGTTCATAGCAATTCTTTTTGTAGCAGCAAAGAATTGGAAATTGAGAGTATGCTCATCAATTGGGGAATGGCTAAACAAGTTATGGTGCATGAATACTATGGAAAATTATTGTTCTATAAGAAACCATAAATAGTCGGACTTTAGAGAAGCATGGAATGAGTTAAAGGATCTGATGCTGAGCAAAGGGAACAGAACCAAGAGATAAATGTACACATTAGCAACAACACTGTGAAATGATCAACCTTAATGGAAGCAGCTCCTCTCAGCAGTTCCGAGAGCTAGGACAATGGTATTTCACCAGCTATGGACAATGTTATCCCCATCCAGAGGAAGGAAAAAAAAAATAAAACAACAACAACAACAACAGCAACAAAGAAAAAAAATTCTTCAGAATCTGATGAACACTTTATAAAAATTTTCTCTTATGTATCTCTTTTCCTTAATCCTAATTCCTCAAAAAGAAAATGATTAATATGCAAACATGTTTATCCAAAATATGTGTGTACAATGCTAGCCTGTTTGCCACTAACGAATAGGGGTTGGGAAGGGAGAGTGGAAGGAAACTTTGTAACTTAAAAATACACATCTGTATATGGATGACAATAAACAAATAAATGTTTTTTAAAAAAAAAAGGAAAAAAGAGAAAGCAAGTTCACCCTGTTAGACAAAGTTACTGCATATTAAGCGATGGAAAAAGAAGACCAAACTTTTCAAAATCATTATACAGGATTACTATCAACTTGCATATGCCCAATGACCTGACCTGTATAGGCAGATTTATAAGCTATCTCCATCTGACCTCGTACCCTAGGCCCCAAAAATCAGAGTCAAAAATTTAGATGCCTGGTGGGTAGGAAGACCAACCAGAACAAAAAATAAATAAAGAAGGCAAAGACAATAGAGATTATAAAAATGACTAGAACATCTCTATTTGAATTTTTAAAATGAAATATTTGATATAAATTTTATAGAATTGTAGTATCATGGATGAATATTGAATTTGCTTGTAAATAGAAAAATGAAATAAAATAATAAAGAAAAAGGAATTATAGCATCACAGATTAAGAAGATTTAGAAATAATGAATCTTAGATGAGGAGCTAAAAGAATTTTTATAATCTATTGGGTTCGCTTCCTTCATTTTCAAGGTGATCAAAGTGAGGTCTAGAAAAAGTAAAGCAGCTAGCCTACAGCCACACAAATATAATCACATGAAATAGTATATGAATATAGTTGTTCCTCAAGTCAAAAATCTATTAATCATCCTAGGAGTGGTTATGGTTATCTTTTCCATCTCTTACATAGACTAAAAAATCAAGGTTTAAGGAATACTTATTCAAGATCATATGGCTATTAAACATCTACAGATTCAAACCTAGGTATTCTAAATCCAGTAACGTATTTTTAATATTAACAGGGTTATGACTAATAAAGTGATAATACATTATCTCCAGTAAAGAGAAGACCAAACTTGTTTCACCACTAAAATAATATCTCTATGAAAAGAAAAAAAAACCCAAGCAAACATGTATATTGGCATTGATCATATATGGTGTCAACTAATAATAGTAATAATTATAGTAATAGCAATTAATATGTATATAGTACTCAGTATGTGTCAAGGTCTTTGTTATGCCCTTTTAAATTGTTATATCAGCTTAAAAATGGAAATTGGCATGTTATGTTCTTACACATTTGTATATGTGTGTATATGTATTTATAGGTATATACTTATGGAGGAGGGGAAGTATATAGCAGAGACTGTGAGAAAACCTAGAAGAAGGAACAGAAAAGTTGGGCTGCTTTGCAAACAACTTTTAGGCTTTTGTGCAATAGAAATTTATTGTTTATACTGAATCCTCTTTCATTTTCTGCTATGTACATGGAAATATCCTTTTCTTTTTTTTTTTTTTTTTTTTTTGCTCTCTAAATTTAAAGTGAAAAACAGGAATAAAAATTATGATTTCAGTAGATCCTTACCACAATCCTCTAAGGCAGATATTATTATTCTCATTTTACAGCTGAGGAAACTGAAGCAATGAGAAATTAAACAACCAAGACCATTAGTTAGTAATTTGATGAGTCCAAATTTGAACTCAAGGCTTCCTCATTACAGACCCAGCACTCTATTCACTCCACCACCTGGTGGCCTCAATTATATAAGTACAGTGGTCATATTAAAATATCACTTTTTTAAATAAAACTGATAAAATGTCTCATCTATCTTTCTTTATAGTAAAATAATTTAAAACACACACACAAATAATGGAAAAGAAAGAAAACATTTTGATTATTTACTTTGTGTCAAACACGGTGATAAATTCTACTACTAAAAATAAGACAATCCTTTTCCTCAAGGAGATTATATTAAAATGAGTAAAGTACTCACACATACATATACATATAGGAAAATTGTGGCAAAAGAAGAGGATTTTTGGAGGACCACTATGTCATTTATATGCTATTAAAATATGATAGTACTTTGATATTTGAAGAATCTGAGAATTAGTTTGGTTGGGCCATGAGAAATGCAGTGTGTAATCTTTCCACATCTCATCTTATACATTTCCTGTATGTTTTAATTATTAAGCTCTGATAAATATATAATATATATAATTCATAATTTCTGATATTTCCATGTATATATATGTATATGTATGTACATATATAGTAATGAACACATATATAGGTGTATAATAATGAACTGGAGACCTTGATTAATAAATGTTCAATATTTTCAGTTTATTTATGTGCCATTTGTCCTGTTCATCTGTTATTCTTTCTTCCTATTATGTAACCAGCCCACTTCCTTTTTGTATCCATTTACTGATAATATTCTTTTATTAATTTTTAAAATTAAATTATTAATTTAATCATTAATGAACAGATGGATGAATGAGCAAATATATGCATGAATTAATTAAACAACATATAAAAAGTGCTTACTGGGTGCAAAGCGTTTTTTCTAAACTAATATATTGGCTTCAACTAAAGTGAACATCCTTTTGAGATCCATTGAATTATTGACATTTTGTCTCTAAGTGGCCATTAAAAAATTTCCTTTCTTTGTTATTCACAAAGCACTCAACATTGTATCACTCAAAGCCATCTAGAGTTTTCATCAAAATCAAGATTCTCAAACATTGAACTATTACAAAATGGGCACCACAAATAATTAGACAATTTATGCATTGTCTCTCTTAGCTCCAATATAATATTTTTTGCTGTTGTTTAGTCATTTTCAGTCATGTCCAATTCTTCATGACCTCTTCTGAGGTTTTACTTGCAAAGATACTGAAGTGGTTTATCACTTCCTTCTCTAGCTCATATTACAAATGAGGAAACTGAGGTGTACTGGTTAAGTGACTTTCCCTAAGTCACCTGACTAGCAAGTGTCTGAGGTCCAATTTGAACTCAAGTCTTCCTGACTGTAGATTGTGCTCTTATGCACTTTGCCACCTAGCTGATGTAATAGCATCTTAAATTTAGAGCTAGAAAGGACAAGGAGGTCGTTTAATCCAGATCCTTGATTGAGACATGAGTCACTTGAAAAGGTCCCTTAAGTTGGAAGTGGAAGGTAGAACCTGAAGCTGCCTCCTTTTGTGTGTTATCTCCCCATTTAAATTGTAAATTCCTTGAGGAGAGGGGCTATCTTTTTTGTTACTTGTATATAAATTTTTAGCACTGTGTCTGATAACTTTGAAGTTTCTTAATAAATTTTGATTTTATTATATCTGTTTGAACTTCAGCTCTTCTTATTTCAAAAGTAACTAGCAAGATAAAAATAGTCATCATTGCTATAATCTCTTCCCTCCCCATTTTTAAGGATTTTTTTGTAATACACTCAAATGTGATGACAAACTTGGCAACATTTTTACACTTTCCATAAAATTTCATGTTTTGACCTTGAGAGCAAAAATACCTAGGTAAGAGGAATTTAAAGGAATTATGTTGAGGTATTGAATGAAATTGTGATTCAATTTCAAGAACCATAATCTTTTCAGTTAGCTAAACCACAACTCCCCAACCATGGAAAGGCACAAATAATATAAAGTTTAGTAGTAGAGTGCTTTATATATTTTGATGTTTGCTTTTGTATTTATTCAATATTATAGTATTAAACAGTATTGAAGTAGGGCAAGGGAAATGGCCATGTTGGACTTCAAGGTCATTCCTTTGGGGATAGGAAAACTCTTGAGTAGAATGCCACCCATGCACAGTGAGTACTGTCTTAGTCCCTCCTTGAGGTGGACGGGGGGCTCCCCTGTGGCATATGAATTTAAGAATACCTGGAACCAGGTATCAAACCACTCCCCAAGCACCAACCTTTGTCCAATACACTAGGGAAATGCATTTAAGCACGATTCTCTGAAGTGGCACTCTCTCTTTTTCTTCTTTGTAAAAGGTCACTTTCTCTAAGTAGAACCATGTGTTCCTGGTCTATATAGCTGGAGCACCATGGTCTCTGCTCCATGTGGCTAGATTAATGTTGATCTAAGCTTTTCTTCTCTCCTCTGCTGGGTTCCCTGCCATTTCCCCTCTCTCTTCTTTTCTTTAAGTTCTTTCCTATGTTGTTTCTGTAGCTAAATGCTTTCCTAGATCTATGTTGTTTCTCTGAAGTTTTCAGCCTTGCAAAATAAAAATCTTGAAACAGACAATTCCCAACTCCAGGACAGATGTGAGTTTTCCACTTCTAAGTATTCCCATCTTTATAGTAACATCACCTATTTACCATCATCAATATGAGTCATATAATAATATTTTATTCTTGCTTTCATTAGTTTTGTAGAATATTCATAAAATAGATCAATTTAAAATGATCAAATCTATCATCTTTATAATTTTTTAAAAATAAAATTGACTTTTTGTGGAAAAAAGAATAAATGGCTGATAAAAATAATCCCATGAACCATAGAATCTCAGGTTTCGAAGGGCAGCCCTTACATTAATGGAGTTTTTATACCATTTATCACGTTTGTACAATAAAAGGAGGTGACAACATGGTTGAGTGAGAAATATACTGAATTTACAGGTGGAGGGCTTTGGTTTGAAATTCAGTTCTGTAACTTACAAACTGAGACCTTGAAAAATTATTTAATCTTACAATGTCTCAGGTCCTTTATCTGCAAAATGAAGTTTAAAAGATTAAAGGGAGGTCTTAGACAAAGTTTAAATTTCCTTCCAGTTCTAAATCTATGAAAATGTTTGTAAAGTATGTTTTGTAGCTAGTATTATTCATCCTTTATAGAAGAAGAAACAGATGCAGTGTAAATGACCTGCTTTGGTTAAGGAGTACTAAAGCTGAAAATATATCATTTTTTTGCAACAAACACTTTTTTATGCATCTGGGTGACTAGGAAATTTAAAGACAAAATGAAAGAACCTTGTCTTCAAGGAACTCTCTTTCCACTTAATACTAGAGTATTATGTTTCTAATACTTTAGAGTTAGAAGGCTCTTTAGCTGTTACCCAATCAGTGTTATTAAGGAAATTCAAACTAAGCAAATGTGTAATGACTTCCCTAAGGGTTCCTAGTTAGTAAATATCAGAATCATCCTGTGACCCAGTTCAATGCTCTTTCCAATACACTTGAGTTGCAATTCATTTCAAAGCAAAATAATTCAATTCAATTGAATAAATATTTATTAAAACTTCATTTTTCCTGACCTATGCAAAATACTGGAGATATAAAAGTAAAAAATAAAAATGAATGAATAAAACTACATTATTCACAAGAAAAAATATGTTAGCAGTTAAATAAGCATTAAATATTTAATAGCAAAATGGCACAAAGCACTACAATTAAGTAAGATCTCATGATTAAAAAATGGACTTAATGTCATGAAAACAAAGGTTCAGATCCTTTTTGCTGATACCTACTGACTATGTAACCAACTCAATTTAATTCTATAAGCCTCAGTTTTTAAAGTGAAAAATAAGGGGTTAGATTGAATAGTTTTTTAAGACTCCTTTAAATTCTCAGTTTGTTATTTCCTGATTCTAGTGTAATGTAATCCAATACAATTTAAAGTGATATACTTTTTCCTACATTTTGCTAAACATAGCCTTCTAGAAAATGTAACCTCAAATATTTTACCAGAAGCCTCTGGAAAATTTGCTTCAGTTCACCTGGTTTAAGGAATAAAGTCTCATAATCTCCCAAAATCAGATTGATTTGTACTTTCCAACTATATAAATAATGCTATTTTGAAGTAGACATGTGACAAAACTATTTCTGGGTTTTAGCTTTAATGTAGCAATTGAACTGACAGATAAAGAAACAAGAACAAAAATAAAAACATTCCACAAACCAAAGAGAACAAAATATGTAAAACTAACTGTCCTTAACCAGAATAAAAAATTTTCAAATTATCACTTATTTGCTCTTGTTGAAAAAAAAAAGCAAACACTAAAAAGTATGTTAATTGCTAAAACTGAAAAACTTCCTGGATCAAAAAGGGGGATCTGGAATGAACCAGAGTCTAATCATAGTTTATGTAAATTATTAATGCATTTATTTTCTGAGATGGACTTGCAAGCTGGAAAAATGATCTATTCAAAGAGGAGCTGGAAAACTTAACACATTTATGCTTTTTAAACAAAGGAACACAGACAATTGGGGAGAAAAGTCAAGAATTTGGAATAGATCCTAGAAAGGAATGAAACAAGGAGCCCCATTGCCAAGGAGAGGGAAAGGTCCAAGACACAGAGGAAGTAAAGAATTCGTGGTGTCAAAACAGTGGTCCTTGATACACAAATTAGAAGGTATTCTTGTTAATCTAGCTTCCAAAGTTCAAATCTTAAGTTCAGACAATAAGATAAGAGAATGTCTCCTGAAACTATAACACAGAAATATGTCTGTGTTTCTCTTAACCAAAACTTAAGGGAATCTCTGAAAATGAAGATGTCTCTTGAAGGGCTATAGACCACCAAATATTTCAGGATCTGCTTCAAAGCTATTATGATCTTAGCTTCAATGTTGTTAATTTTCTGCTCATCCAACTAGGTTTACTCTTGGTCACCTCAAATAATTGTTGGTATGTCAAAAAGCCCTGAGAGCCAGAAGTCCCCCTGATTGGCTAGTTGTTGTGCTATTCAATTGCCTGATACCCTTAAGAGAAATAGAAAATGCAGCATATATTTAGCTTATCCAAGCATTATATAACCCATGTTCACACTTAAAACAAGGACTCCTGAAAATGTAGATTAAGGCTACTCCTTTCTTTTCTCAAAATTTTCATAGATAACTAATTGGAAGTTAGGTGGCTCTCCCAGTGGAGTCAGTTTCTTCAATATAAAAGCACCAGCTATTATATGAAAATGTTTCAATAATTGCCATAAAATACTCATTAAACTGCTTTAATCAGATGGCTTTCCTCATCCTAAAATGACTTATCATTTGCATCTAATGGACACTTATATGATCCTTTTCATAATTGCAAAATGGCATGTTGTGTTTTTAATTTTAATAGAAAATTCTCCTTTGATATTTTTAAAAATAGCAGTCATAGGTTGGAAATAATTCTATTAGCATTACTTTGAGTTGTTAGATGATGAAAGTACCATGTTATAACACATATGGGTAAGATTAAAGGCAGAGGAACTTAGGATAGGCACTGTGAAAATACACTAATATTCCATTATATTATTGAAATAACAAATTTATTTTCTATCATACTCATTGAATTTTTTTCCTTCATTTTTAAAAAGAGGATTAAATAAGTAAATGTAGACTCCTGATTGGTTGTTTAGGTTAGTAGTGTTTTGCCTCATAACTGGTAGTTGACATAATGCTGTAGAGACAACATAATTGAATGAGTAATCCAAAGACTAGGCCAAATTCCCATCTAACTGAATGTCTGTATAAAATTAAACCAGTGGCTCTATAAAGGGAAGTGATTGGACCACCTAAGTAGTAGGATGTAGTCCAACAAATATCGAGACAATTTACCTGGAGCTGAATATTGGTTTTATTTCTTTGAGTATCTCGGTGACTTTGGTTGTTGAAGCGTCATTGAAATCTATTTGAACATCAATTGCTTCTATGTGTAATGAGTTATTTGGTTTGGATCATGTCTAATGTCCTTCCTTGCTCTGATATTTGGTTTTATTTATGGAAATGTTCTTTAAGGTTGCATGAGTTCCTACTCCTCCTGTGCTTTAACTACCACTACCACTAGAGGGTTTACAAAGACTTGTCTATGAGCATTTATTTCTAAGTCTCAGAACTAGTCTTAATACTGGAGAAATTAAAATCAAAAAGATATTCTTTACCATCAAGGAGCTCTGGTTTTAATAGAGGAGATTATATACAAATGTAATACATACACACATATAGTGACATATACAGACATACATATATACTATATATATACATGCATACATATATCTATCTATATCTATACATATATGTGTATATATATTTATATCTATATGAAATTGGAGATAATTTAATTGGGAAGGCACTATTGGGATAGGGAGGGGAAGGTAATTGGGAAAAAATGTTTCTAGGTGGATAACATATTGGACCTGAGTTCAAATCAGTCTTTAGAATCTTATTAGCTGAGTTATGTTGAGCAAACCACTTAATCTCTGTCTCAGTTTACTAATCTGTAAAATGAGCAAGATAACATACATTTCCCAGGATTCTTGTGTGGATTAACTAATACAATTTTATGGTGCTCAGCACTATTTAATTAATATAATTAATATTAATTATCTTGCTGATGGTGGGATTGAGCTGAGTCATGAAAGACACCAGGAAAGCTTGGGAGCAAAGGTGAGAAGGAAGAACATTTCCAAAATAGAGGACAGTCAATGAAAAAGGACTATCAAGGAAAAGCAAGGCTAATTTTAATAGATCCCAGTATATGTAGTGTCCTGTACTACAGGTTTAAACAAACCGAAGATCAATCATTTATTGATTCCCTTTCATGTGTGGGTGTATGTGCTAGCTTTTGTAAAGGACAGGAAAGGTCTGGGATCTATGATTTCACTGGTACAGGGAAGTCCTATTTGAATAAATTTCCTTTTATCAATGAAGTTACTTTTCCAGTATTTCATATTCTAAAAAGATTGTCTTGAATAATGAGAGTTTATGAGACTAGCTCAGGGTCACATTGTCTTTGTTAGAGGTAGGCTTTGAATCTAGGTCTTCCTTGCTCCAAGGCAAGCTCTTTATCCAGTGTGCCAGACTGATTATTATATGAATAAAATATGGTCCCTGCTCTGGAGGCATGTAATTAAATAATAAGGATTGCTAGCACTTGTAGAATGCTTTATGGTCTGCAAAGCACTTTATATATTTGACCCTCAGAATAGCCTTGTGAGAGCAAAAACCAAAACCAAAAATCCTTGTAAAGTAGCATATGCCAATTTTCAACATATGGGATTTGAGTGACAAAACTAAAGTACTGAGATTTCATTAGAAGCAAAGACTACTTAAATTTGGTATCAACATTCATGATTTTTCCTATGTTGTTAGTCTGAATAATGTATTCTCAAGCAGAAGCTATTGAAGTAGTCTAGGACCTGAATTATGACCTCACCTGATTGGTGGGAGTCTCAGAGGAAAGGAGGCTTGTATGAGAATTATTTTGAAGGTAGAATTGACAAGACAACTTTCAACTCTTCACTATAGATATTGAGAGCATCACCATGCATTTAACCACTCAGGTTAGTTATCCCACTGACTCTACCCCATTCCCATTACAAGCTTTTTAAGAAGGTCTATTGATTTTAACTTCATAACATCTCTTGCATATGCTTGTTTCACTCCTGTAACCTGGTGTAGGTTCTAATTATCTTATATCTAAAACCCTGTGATAACTTGCTGGGGAGTTTGTCTGTCTCAAGTCTTTTCCCACTGCAATACATATTCCCTTCAGATGCCTGTGATCTTCCTAAAGTATGGATCTGACAATGTCTCCTACCTTTGCACCCCCATATACTCCATGAATTTCAGTAGTTTCCTTTTGATGAAGGCTCACAATTAATGAACCCTTTCCCCAATATTCAGATCTTCTCTGAGAATTCTTTGAGTCCTTGCTAAAAATGGGAATTCTATCTATAACTTAATTACTGCTTGTGCCTTTGCCCTAGGCTATTTTGTCTTCTGGTTGTTTGTTAATAATATCTACTGTTTAAAATTATCTTTCACCTTTAACCTTAGCCGAAAGTCTGCCTTGAAACTCAATAAACTGGGGGTCTACTTTGATATTCAAAAGCCCTAACAGACATTTTTTTTCACTTCATTCAAAGTTCTGTCCCTTCTAATTTTCCCTTGATGATGTCAACTTCTGTCATTCAGATCCACTTCAAATGCATAATTTTTTATCTGAAATCATTTTTTCTTTCTTCTTCCTTTGTCTCTCAGTTTTGAGATACTTTTTTGCTAGAATATCTCAAAACTCTCAGTCCACTGTGCCATCACAGTGGCCAATAAAATGCCAACTTGCCTGGGAGAGAGCCCATATCTCATGAATTCTTTCTCAGATACCCAACACAGAATGTCAATATTTTAAAGGTGTGAATTCTAACACCTGTCGCTCCAAAAATCAAATATAAATCTTGTGAATGGAATTCAAAGTCCTGTAAACTTATCCCCTCCCGCTCCACATACACACACAAAATCAACTTTCTATTACATCTAAACTGGAGTACAACTTTAATGAAAACTATAGGAATACTCTCTTTCTAATCATTCTCTATAGACACAGTTTTCTGTCTAGTGACATGCATCTCCTTCCTGTTCCTTAAGTATCTCATATACCTCTTGCATTTTTATTGACTGCCTAGAATGATTTTTCTCCTTCATCTCAACCTCCTGGTTTCATTTATTTCCTTCAGGTCCCAGCTAAATTCTCACTTTCTACAAACTTTTCCTCTAGAAACATCTACTCTCTGCTGAATATTTCCAATTTCATTGTAATTTTTTTGTACTTCGTTATTTTCAGTTCATGTTTTTTGAGCATAAGGATTGTTTTAAATTTTTAATTTAACTAAAAAATAACTTTATCATTTATCATAGTGCTTAAGACATAATAGGTGTTCATTTAGTAACTTAACAAGAGATTTGAAATGTGGGGGCATGGGTGTGTGTGAGAGTGTGGCAAGAGAGTATGAGTCATTCAGGATAATACCTATTTGATGAACTTGGATAACTGGGGAAATGGTAGCACACCTGGAAGAGACAGTGGTTAGAAGTCTATCTTATGTTGACAGTGTCAAAGGCTGCAGAGACTCGGAAGAGAACAATTTCAGTTAAATGATGAGGCTGAAAGTCAAGAGTTTGAGTCAAAGAAATGGAAGCATCGAATGTAGATATAATTATATATATATATATATATATATATATAATATGTAATATTAAGAAGTTTAGTTGTAAATAGATGAGAATAGAAGATTATAGTAAACAGATATGGACAGATACAAGTGAGAATATTTTTATAGATGGGGCAACATAGGTATGTTTCTGAAAGAAAACAAACAACTATTAGACATCAAGATGTATATGTAGAGGAGCTGCTTTGACAATAAGACCCTATTTTTAAAAGACAAGGGTGAAGGATGAAAGAATGACAGAAGGTGTCTGAGTGAAGTAAGATAAAGAAAAGGAGAAAAAAGGAAGCTTTTAGTGATTTCTTTTTCAGTGAAATATGAGTTAATTTTCTCAGTTGAGAGAATGGTGAGCGGAGGAGACATGGGATGTTTTAGGAGAGATGAAAAGGTTTTGAAAAGGCATTTTGGTGAATGAAATAATCAATTAGGGAGGCTTAAAAGGTATAGATCAATGCAGTGAAGGCCACATTTATTGTTTACAATATAAAATTGTAGGAAATACAATAAAAATAGTTTTGTGATTTTCTACAATTTTATTCAGTAATTCAAGACTAGGAATGAAAGTAGTATATGTTGCAAATAGCCCCAGGCTGAGTTGTGGCAGGACAAAATCAGTGATATGAAAAGGGACAAGGGATTTTGAAAAGGAATGTAAATCTGAATTAGTTCATGAAGGGTTAAGAAAGAGTAAAAGAGTATAACTATTATAAGGGTTATGTACTGGATTAAAACTGAGGAGTAGAAGGAATGGAGGCCCTGATGAGGATCAAGAAAAAGGTTAGGTACTGTAAGGCATAGAAAGAAGTCAACTGAGAATAAAATGTGATCAAATAAAGCAACTTCATGAATTAGAAGTTGACCACTTGTGGGAAATGTTAAGATTAAGACATAATCCTTGGATAATGTCAGGTAGTGTGGTATGTAGTTGGAAATTGAGTGTGAGGGTAGGAGGGATAAGATGAACTTCATGGAATTCTGCAAAAATGAAGTACAGACTGAGAGAATGATAAAGTGAGAACCCCAGATGATGATCTACACGTGCATCATCATCATCATCATCATCATCATCATCATCATCATCATCACCATCACTATCATCACTACCACCATCACCCATCAGGTAATAAATTATTTTGACTATAACAGTCAATAAAAATTTCATTGTTATTGTTATTGTTGATTTAAGTAAGGTGTAGAATCTCTATCGTTGGTACTGATAGATAGTAATCCATCAATGATGAAACGCCAATTTGACCTTCTGAAGTAAGTTGTAAGTACCTTAAAAAAAACCATCATTTTAAAAAATATTATTGTAACTATCTATCATGATTATAGTTAAAAGTGAAATATTTCAGGTATTCCAAAAGTTTGAGAATTCAGATAGTCCACAAGTCTCATTCTTAGAAGTAGAAATTGAGATTCATTCCAGTAAAGGTACTTGTAAAAGACTTTACAGTGAATTAATTACCTGCAGATTGGTAACTATCCATGAACATGACTTTTCCTTTCTTTTTTTCTGCTTAGAACTACTCTAAACTAAGATCTTATTGAAAAATATGCATAAATATGATACTCTATTTAGCAAGGAGGAAGATTCTAAGAAATACAGAATAGGTAGCAATTTTAATGCATATGAAACAATCTGAATAGTGAGTCCCTCAGAATCTATAATCTTTTCAGTACTAAGTTTATTGAAAATCATAACAGCCACACATTTCAAAGGAGCCCAACTCAATATATTTGTTTTTCTTTAGACATGCAGATGTTGGAGGAAACCATGCATGAATTTGATTTGATCCTTTTGAAGTTATCTTTATTATAATATCTCTAATATTTGGTCATATGCAAGATGATAATTATCTGCTTCATCATTTGCTACCTGGCTCAACCTGAACATGGAAAGCAATTCACTTCTTTTCAGTGAAATAACAAGTGATAGGATGTCTCCCATTAACATTCTACAATTGTCTAGGTAAAAGCTATTTGTTATGTATGAACCATGTCAAGTCAGACAGTCTGAAAATTTGATTAAAAAAAAGCATGTGAATATTCTAAAGGAGTATGTTATACTGTTCCACTTTAAAGATAAAGGCTGTTTAAGTATTATGCAGCAAGTCTTTGATGGATCTAGGACTTGTTCTAGGGTGGATACTTCTACTAAATCCTATGCATGATATAATTTGGTCAATGTCCCTATGTTAATCCTTCACAGAAGATCCATCCAGTACAAGAGTGATCTTTTTTTTCTAGTTCTTTTATCAAGGAGAGGGGAGGAGTGAGAAGATAATATCAAGTCTATAGTTAGACTATACATTATCTCTTACTATAGCTCTGTGACAGATTCCCAATTCATTTTCATACATATCTTTGATGAAATGCTTTATTATATTTCCTAAGTGCATATTTTAGTTGCTAACATACTACAGTCTGCTTACAACTCACACATCTTTCTAATATATTCTGGGTCATCTATAATTCTTATTCTTTTGAGATCAAGACTCAAATATAATGTACATCAAAGTTTAAGTGGTGCCCCTCAGGAAACTTCATAAGATGTTTTTATTGATTTTCAGTTCAACAAAGTAAGTTTAAGTTCATTCCATATTGAATTTTCTTTAAATTGTGTCTCACTTACCTTATAGCTAGTTTGAATTTTTTAAAAATTATTTATACTTCTAATTATAATTACATATTTCAAGAATTTCAGTATTGGTACAACCTCCCCTGATGGAGAATAACTTCTCCCTCTCCATGGACTTAGTACATAGCCTTGTGCATCGTGATCAAGAAAAATCACTGTAGTGATGAGTAAAACATTCTCTTTATTCTTATAGTGCTGTTGAATTCTTTTAGATCCAAGAACCATCTTATATGCCAACTCTTCCATGAACTCTTATTTGATAACTTTTGAGTAAAGTGATTTATCACTCCTCAAGTTTTCTTGTAGGAATTTCCCTGAATCTCTTTTCATAGCTTTCAATGGCTTTTGTCATATTTTTTGGGATGGTGTCTCTTAAAATTGTCCCCAAACCAGAATGGAGATTTCCACACAAAAACTTTGCTTGGTGAATTTATTGAGGTTTGTGTGTTCAAATGTCATCTCTGTATAGCTGACTTCCAGTTCTAGCCTTGACTTTAAACTGTCTGCTAAATATCTCTACCTGAAAGTTCATGGTCATTTCCAACTTAAGATACATAATAAAACCCATAATATTTCCCCAAAGCACGTTCCTTCTCCAAACACCATGATTTCACTTATGAGAACAACTATTCTTCTTTCCATCCTTTAGGGAATGAGATGGCATAGTGAGTCAAATATTGGATTTGTAGTCAAGAAGATCTGAGTTCAAAACCCTTCTCAGACATGTATGAACTCTGTGACTCTTGGCAAATCATTTAACTTCTATTATCTTCCATTTCCTTATATTTATATGTATAATAATAATAATAATAATAATAATAGTATCTCCTCACAGAAGAGTTATGAGGAAAAAATGAAATAACATATATAAAGCATTTTGTCAGAATTGAAACAATATGTAAGTTTTCAATATCTTCATCTCATCAATATTACTAATTTTAGTTATCCTTTTTTTCCTTCTCCCTCAACACCACAGGCATAGAAGTTACAAAATCTTATTGACTCTATTTCTACAATTTCTTGTATTTCTCATCTTGTTCAGCTTCTACCTTACACAAAGTCCTTGGTAATTCTTATCTGGATTAATTGCAATATTAACTATTATTTTCTGTTCCAGTCTCTCCCTACTGTAATCCAATCAAACAACCAAATATATATTCCTAAAACCTAAATCTTGCCATGTGACTTCTGCACTTAAAGCACTTCCTTGACTCCTTATTGCCAATAGAATAATATATAATCTTCAGTCTCACATTAAGAAATCCTCTACATCTAGAAGTAGGCTCCCTCTGTTCTTTCTAGCAAATTTTATATCCTTCCCCTATAAATCCTCTCTGTTTCATTCAGACTGACCTAATTGATACTCAAATATAACATTCTATCTCATAGAATCTTGACTTTCTTCAGAGCATGGTTTAGGTGCCACCTCCTTTGCAAGACCTGTCCTGATTGGCCAGATATTATTGTCCACTCCTTGAATTACTTTGCATATAGTTGACATTTGTTTATTTACATAAAAGTTACATCCTCTTGTAGAATATAAACCTTTTAAGGACAGGAATATGATTTTGTCTTTGTCCTTTGATGGTTGAATTCAACTCATTAAGCACAAAGAATAATGGTTATGGATATTGAAATAAAAGGTGCAAATGTGGAATTTTCTCATATCATAAACTTCTAAAGATCAATAATTGAGTTATTTTCCATCATTGTAGCTCATCCCCAGGAGCTCACAAAATGTTTGGGCATAGTAGTAAGTACTTAATAAATGTTTGTAGAATTGAACTAAATCAAATATTTCAAAAATGGAAAAGCCATATTTTGAACTTAGATGTGGGTTCTTTTGCCAAGGTTGACCATAATCCCTTCTAACTTCTTTGATATTCCCAATTTTCTGTGACCAAAAAAGTCATCATCTGGGAGATAGGCTTTTACTAAGAAGGATTTTATTAACAGAGGTTGCTACAGTTTCCTAAATACTTCTATTATCCCAATTCTGGAATGCTGGCGGTACAATCATTATTATCCACATGCATAACTTTAATAGAAATATTATAAAACTTATTTTTATTTTTTTCTTTATTTTCATCTAAATGCACATGTGTATTTGTAAGTTACAAAATTTCCTACCAACCTCCCTTTACACCCTTCCTCCCGTCAGTGACAGTCAGCATAGCATTGTACATACATATTTTTGATAAACCTATTTACATATAAGTAATTGTTGATATGAAGAATTAGGTTTAAGGGAAAGAGATGCATAAGAAATAATTTTTATATAGTGTTCATCAGATTTGGAATGGTTGTGTGTGTGTGTGTGTGTGTGTGTGTGTGTGTGTGTGTTTTGTTTTGTTTTATTTTTCTTTCTCTGTATGGGGATAACATTCTCTATAGCAGGTATAATAGAATTGTCCTAGCTCTCTGAACTTATAAGAGTAGCTGCTTCCATCAAAGTTACACATTTCAAAATACTGTTACTGAAGTTACATTGATTTCTTGATTATACTCCCTTCGTTCAGCATAGGTCATTTGCATGCTTCTCTAGAGTCCAACTATTTATGGTTTGTTATAGAATAATAGTGTTCTATAGTATTCAAGTACCAAAACTTGGGTTTTTGTTAGGTGTTTTTTTGCAAGGCAATGGGGTTAAATGGCTTGCCCAAAGCCACTCAACTTGGTAATTATTAAGTGTTTGAGGCCATATTTGAACTCAGGTACTCCTGATTCCAGGGCCAGTGCTCTATCCACTGCATCATTTAGCCACCTCTGTGTACCATAACTTGTTTAGCCATTCCCCAATTGATGTGTTATCCCTCAATTTCAATTTCTTTTCCACTACACAAAGAGCTTCTATGAATATTTTGGAATGTGTGGGATGTTTTCCTTTCGTTATAATTTCTATCTATCTATCTATCTATCTATCTATCTATCTATCTATCTGTCTGTCTTTTTATTCTTATTTTGTGCAAATGTTGTTTTTATACATTACTAAAATATTCTTGTTTAAGAGTAAACATAATACCTCCTCACCCCCAAAAAATATACACCTGCATGAGCAAAAAAGTAAAGGGGAGAGAAAAAAATTAAAATTAAATTTAAAAAATAATAATAATTGTAGCTATGGCCAGGTGGCGCAGTGGACAGAGCACTGGCCCTGGAGCCAGGACCACCCGAGCCCAGATCTGGCCCGAGACACACAACAATCACCCAACTGTGTGACCCTGCAAAAGCCACCCCAACTGCATTGCCCTGCAAAAACAAAAACAAAAAAGACCCTAAATAAAATAAAATAAAATATTAATATTAATAATAATAATAATAATAATAATGATGGCAGCCAGGTGGCAGACAGAGCACTGGCCCTTGAGCCAGAAGCACCCAGGTCCAAATTTGGCCTCAGACACCCAACAATGACCCAGCTATACAGCCACAGGCAGGCCAACCAGCCCCATTTGCCCTGAAACTCCCCCATAATAATAATAACAATAACAATAACAATAACAATAACAATAATAAATGTGCTTCGGTCTGTGTTCCAACACCACCAGCTCTGTTGAGGGTGGATCACATTCTTTATGATAAATCCATCACAAATGTTACTTCAGTATTTTTCCACCTTTGCCTTTGCTGATAGCAACTCCCTCCATTCGTACTTCTCCACTACCATGTACTATATTTTCTCTCTCCTTTCACTCGGTCTCTGCTGTAGGGTAGCTGAGTGGCACAGCAGACAAACAGATCTCTGGCCCTGGAGCCAAGAGGCCCCGAGCCCACATACCACCCCTTGGACCCAGCATCCACCCAGCCCTATGGTCCCGGACAGGCCATCCAATCCCAGCCCCTTGCAAGAAGTAAAAAAGAAAATATGTTATATCTGACCACTCTCCCCACCATGGTCCATCCTCTCCTTCATCACTCACATCTCCCCCTTCCCTCTGTCCCCCTTCTCTCCTTTTTACTCTAGATATCCATACCCCATTGAGTATATATGCTGTTTCCTCTCCTAGCCACCTCTGATGAGAGCAAAGATTCCCTCATCCCCCTTTGCCTTCCCCCCTTCCATATCATAGCAATAGATCATTGTAATAAATAAAAATTTTATTATATGGAATATCTCAGCCTATTCCTCCTCTCCTTTTTCTTTCTCCCATTACATTTCCCTTTTATCTCTTGACTCCATTTTTATACCACAATATATCTTCAAATTCAGCTTTCTCCTATGCTTCATCTATAAAAAGCTCTATAAAAGCAGGTAAAAACCTGCTCTATTAAATGAGAAGATTCATTTTAGTATTCTCAGTATCATTTTTCTATACATTAATACATATAGTTCATCATCATTAAGTCCCTCATATTTTCCCCTTCTCCTCCACTCTCTATGCTTCAACTGAGTCCTGTATTTGAAGATCAAACCTTCTGTTCAGCTCTGGCCATTCCAACAGGAGCATTTGAAATTCCCCCGGTTCATTGAAAGTCCATTGTTTTCCCTGGAAGAGGACCTTCAGTTTTGCTGGGTAGTTGATTCTCAGTTGCATTCTGAGCTCATTTGCCTTCTGGAATATTATATTCCAAGCCCTACAAGTTTTTAATGTAGTTGCTGCTAAGTCCTGTGTGATCCTGACTGTAACTTCATGATATATGAATTGTGTCCTGGCTGCTTATAGCATTTTCTCTTTGACTTGGGAGTTCTGGAACTCGGCTATAATGTTCCAGGGGATTGTTTTTTTTTTTTTTTTTTATTCTTTTGCATCTCTTTCTCGGGGGTATCAGTGGATTTTCTCAGTTTCTATTTTGCCCTCTGCTTCTAGGATATCAGGGAAATTTTCCTGTAGTAATTCTTTGAAAATAATATCAAGGATATAGCCAGTTTCAACTTGCTGCATTGCATTTTTTTTCCTTTTACCGCCCCCACCCTTTTTTTTTTTACCTTTTCATGTGTCTCTTGAACCTCCTGTTTGATATCCAGATTTTCTCGTTTAGCTCTGCCCTTTTCATCAGAAATTTTTGGAATTCTTCCATTTCCTTAAATGTCCATCTTTTTCCCTGGAAGAGAAGGCTCAGCTTTGCAGGAAAGTAGATTCTTGGCTGCATTCCAAGCTCCCGTGCTCTTTGATATATCTCATTCCAGGCCCTTCAATCCCTTAAAGTTGATGCAGCCAGGTCCTGCGTGATCCTTACTGTGGCTCCTTGATATTTAAATTGTTTCTTTCTGGCTGCTTGCAGGATTTTCTCTTTTATCTGATAGTTCTGGCGTTTGGCTACAACATTGCTTGGTGTTTTCCTTTAAGGATCTTTTTCTGGTGGGGATCGATGTACTCTTTCAGTAACTACTTTGCCCTCCAATTCCATGATGTCAGGGCAGTTTTCCATCACTAGATCCTGTAATATTAAGTCCAGGCTTTTTTTTTCTCTTCAAAGTTTTCAGGAAGTCCTGTAATTTTCAGGTTTCCCCTCCTCGATCTATTCTCGAGGTCAGTGGTTTTGTTGATGAGGTATTTCACATTTGCTTCTATTTTTTCTATTTTTTGATTTTGTTTAACTGACTCTTGCTGTCTCGTGGAGTCATTAGTTTCTGTAGACTCCATTATTTTTTGGGGGGAGGAGTTTTCATCATTAACCTTTTCCAATTGGTCGATTCTAATTTTGAAAGAGCTTTCCATTTGACCAATTGAGGTTTTTAGAGAATTAATTTCTTTTTGCATTTGCTCATTTGAGGATCTGAGAGATTTATTCTCATTTTGCAAGGTATTAATTGTCTCCCCCAAATTTTCCAGTAGATTTTTAAACTCCTTCCTTATTTCTTCAAGGAAGTCTTTCTGTGCTGGAATCCAGCAAGTTGAAACTGGCTATATCCCAGCATGGGGGGGGGGGGTAGAGACTCTCATAAATCCTGAGAATCCTGAGAAATGTAACTCTAACAGAGAGAATATACCTATCCAGAAATGCTGGACATCCATGACCTATCCATGAGACTGATATCTAATGGGAGGTAACTGGCTTTAACTCCACCGGGGAGAAAGACTCTAATAACTCTCAGGAATTTGGACTCTATTCAACAGAATATACTGAACTAGAAGGGTCAGACACTCAGAATTTTCTATGACTTAGATAGAATGATCTAGAAAAAATACACTACCTCCCTATAAAGGGGGGGACAGGAAAGAGACGGGAGGAGGGAGGGGATTGAATGGGCCAAATCTCATTGCGCTAAGAGGTACAAAAAACCTATGGTAATAGAGGAGAAACACCTGAATCTTCTTCTCATCAGACTTGGCTTAAAGTCAACCTATACATACTCAGTTAATTTATAAAACATCTAACCTCTCAAGAAGTAAAAGGGGAAAAGGGGAGGGGGGCAGAGAAAGGGAAGGGGAGTAGAGGAAATAAGGGGAAATAACAAAAGGAAGGGAAGGGAACAGGGAAAGGGGAAAGAAAGGGGAGGGAGTGATATAAGAGGGCAAACACACTGAATGGGGTGGTATTCAAAAACAAAATACTGGGGAATATGGATAAAAGGGGGGGAAGGGGGAAAATACAAACAGAGAGAAGATAGCACAGAGGGCAATAAAGACTTAGTAATCATAACCTTAAATGTGAATGGGATGAACTCTCCCTTAAAACATAAGCAAATAGCAGAGTGGATTAAAAATCAGAATCCTACAATATGCTGCTACAAGAAACTCATTTGAAACAGAGAGATACATATAAAGGCAAAAGGTTGGAGCAAAATATATTTTGCTTCAGCTGAAGTAAAAAAAGCAGGGGTAGCAATCCTTATCTCAGACAAAGCAGCAGTAAAAATAGATAGTGTTAAAAGAGATAAGGAAGGGAACTTTATCATCCTAAAAGGTACCACAAACAATAAAGTCATTTCAATATTTAATATATATGCCCCCAGTGGGACAGCACCCAAATTCTTAGAGGAGATGCTGAAAGAATTACAGGAAGACATAGACAGCAAAACTCTACTAGTAGGAGAACTCAACCTCCCATTGTCAGATCTAGATAAATCAAATCATAAAACAAACAAGAAATAAATTAGGGAGGTAAATAGATTGTTAGAAAAATTAGATATGGTAGACTTATGGAGGAAACTGAATGGGGATAGGAAGGAATATACCTTTTTCTGTGCAGTACATGGAACTTATACAAAAATTGACCATATACTAGGACATAAAAAACTAATGATCAACTGCAGAAAGGCAGAAATAGTGAATAAATCTTTCTCAGATCACAATTCAATAAAAGTCATATGCAATACTGGGCCAAGGAGATATAGAACCAGAGCAAATTGGAAACTGAATAACCTCATCTTAAAAAATGAATGGACCAAAAAACAAATTATAGAAAGAATTAACCATTTTATCCTAGATAATGATAATAATGAAACAACATACCAAAACCTATGGGATTCATTCAAAGCAACTCTCAGGGGATATATTATAGCTCTTAATGCTTATATGAATATATTGGAGAAAGAGGAAATCAATGAACTAAACATGCAACTAAAAAAATTAGAGAAAGAACAAATCAAAAATCCCCAATCAAATACCAAATTAGAAATTTTAAAAATCAAAGGAGAAATTAATAAAATTGAAAGCAAAAAAACTATTGAATTAATAAATAAAACCAAAAGTTGGTATTATGAAAAAAACAATAAAATTTATAAACCTCCGGTCAATTTGATTAAAAAAAAGAATGAAGAAAACCAAATTGCTAGTATTATAAATGAAAAAGGTGAACTCCCCACCAATGAGGAGGAAATTAAAGTAATAATTCGAAATTATTTTGCCCAACTTTATGCCAATAAATTTGATAATCTAAGTGAAATGGATGAATATTTACAAAAATATAAGTTGCCCAGGTTAAATGAAGAAGAGATTAAATACCTGAACAACCCTATCTCAGAAAAAGAAATTCAACAAGCCATTAGTGAACTCCCTAAAAAAAATCTCCAGGGCCTGATGGATTCACAAGTGAATTCTACCAAACATTTAAGGAACATTTGGTTCCAATCCTATATAAACTCTTTGGAAAAATAGGGAAAGATGGAACTCTGCCTAACTCTTTCTATGAGACCAACATAGTACTGTTATCTAAACCAGGAAGAGTTACAACAGAGAACAAAACTATAGACCTATTTCCCTGATGAATATAGATGCAAAAATCCTAAATAAAATCTTTGCAAAAGTACTACAACAAGTCATCACTAGGATAATACATTATGATCAAGTAGGATTTATTCCAGGAATGCAGGGTTGATTCAATATTAGGAAAACTGTTAGTATACTCAATTATATCAATAACAAACCTAACAGAAACCATATGATCATATCAATAGATGCTGAAAAAGCTTTTGACAAAATACAGCATCCATTCATATTAAAAACACTACAGAGTGTAGGAATAAATGGACTGTTCCTTAAAATAATGAGCAGTATCTATCTGAAACCATCAACAAGCATTATACTCAATGGGGAGAGGCTAGAGGCATTCCCAATAAGATCAGGGGTTAAACAAGGGTGCCCATTATCACCACTACTATACAATATTGTATTAGAAATGTTAGCATCAGCAATTAGAGAAGAAAAAGAAATTAAAGGAATTAGAATTGGGAAGGAAGAGACAAAACTCTCACTATTCGCAGATGAAAGTGGCTTAGCACTACCAGATCTAAAATTATATTATAAAGCATCAGTCATCAAAACTGTTTGGTATTGGCTAAGAAATAGAGTGATGGATCAGTGTAATAGACTAGGTGTAAAAGCAGGAGAGGATTATAGTTATCTGCTGTTTGATAAACCCAAAGAGTCAGGCCACCGGGATAAAAACTCCCTCTTTGATAAAAACTGCTGGGATAATTGGAAGTTAGTATGGAAGAAACTTAGATTAGACCAACACCTTACACCCTTTACCAAGATAAGATCCAAATGGTTACAGGACATAGACATAGAAAACAATACTATAAGCAAATTAGAAGATCAAGGACTAGTCTACCTGTCAGATCTATGGAAAGGGGAACAGTTTATGACTAAGGAAGAGTTGGAGAACATCACTAAAAACCAATTAGATGATTTCCATTACATTAAATTAAAAAGTTTTTGAACAGGTAAAACCAATGTAATCAAAATCAAAAGAAAAGTAGTAAATTGGGAAACAATCTTTACAACTAATGATTCTGACAAAGGACTCATTTCTAAAATATACAGAGAACTGAGTCATATTTTTGAAACAAAAAGCCATTCCCCAATTGACAAATGGTCAAAGGATATGCAAAGGAAATTTACAGATGAGGAGATCAAAGCAATCCATAACCATAAGAAAAAATGCTCTAAATCATTAATTATTAGAGAAATGCAAATTAAAGCTTTGTTGAGGTACCACCTCACACCTCTCAGATTGGCCAGTATGACCAGGAAGGATAATGATCATTGTTGGAAGGGATGTGGGAAATCTGGGACACTATTACACTGTTGGTGGAGCTGTGAACTCATCCAACCCTTCTGGAGAGCTATTTGGAACTATGCCCAAAGGGAAACAAAAATGTGCATACCCTTTGACCCAGCATTACCACTACTGGGTCTATACCCTGAAGAGATGAGGGAAAAGGGTAAAAACATTCCTTGTACAAAAATATTTATAGCAGCCCTGTTTGTGGTGGCAAAGAATTGGAAATCCAGTAAATGTCCTTCAATTGGGGAATGGTTTAGCAAACTGTGGTATATGTATGTCATGGAACACTATTGTTCTATTAGAAATCAGCAGGTACGGGATTTCAGGGAAACCTGGAGGGATTTGCATGAACTCATGCTGAGTGAGATGAGCAGAACCAGAAAAACACTGTACACCCTAACAGCAACATGGGAGTGATGTTCAACCTTGAAGGACTTGCTCATTCCATCAGCACAACAATTGGGAACAATTTTTGGCTGTCTGCAAAGGAGAGTACCATCTGTATCCAGATAAGGAGCTGTGGAGTTTGAACAAAGTACAAGGACTATTCCCTTTAATTCAGAAAAAAAAAACCCAGATGACTTATGGTTTGATCTGGTTACCTCTGAGAATTCTGTTCTCTTTAAGGATATGATTTCTCTCTCATCACACCCATTTGCATCAAGGTACAACATGGAAACAAAGTAAAGACTGACGGAGTGCTATCTGTGGGGTGGGGGTGGGGGGGAGGGAAGCAAGATTGAGGGAAAACTGTAAAACTCAAATAATATCTTTAATAAAACTTTTTAAAAAATGATATCAAGGCTCTTTTCCTTGGCATGACTTTCAGGTATTCCAATAATTTTTAAATTTTCTTTACTAAATCTGTTTTCCATATCAGTTATTTTTTAAAGAGATATTTCACATTTTCTTCTAATTTTTCAATCTTTTTGGTTTTGAAATATTGTGTCCTGATTCCTCATAAACTCAGCAACCTCCCTCAGTTCCATTCATTGTCTAAAGGATTTATTTTCCTCAGAGAGCTTTCTTATCTCTTTTCCATCTGGCCAATTCTGCTTTTTAAAGCATTCTTCTCCTCAATAACTTTTTGAACTGTTTCATTCAATTGACCTATGCTGGTTTGCAATGTTATTTTCTTCAGCCTATTTTTGGATCTCCTTGACTAAGCTGCTAACTTCTTTTTCATGGTTTTCCTGCATCTCTCTCATTTCTTTTCCCAATTTTTCTTCTAATTACCTCACTTGATTTTCAAAGTCTTTTTTGAGCTTGGTCATAGCCTGAGCCTAATTTCTGATTTTCTTGGTGTCTTTAGATGCAGGAGCTTGTACTTCCTCATCTTCAGATTAAGTGTTTTGATCCTTCTTGGGATCACAGCAAAGTATTTCTCAATGCTATTCCTCTTCTTTTTTCCTGCTTACTCATTTCTCCAGCCTGAGCCTGGTTTTGGGCTGCTTCCTGAGCTTTTGAGTATTGCTGGGACAACCCCACAAGGACCTCCATGTATGAGGCTCTACCTTCCCTCCTGGTCTGTGAATGACCACAAGTGCACCCCTCTGCCATGGGGCTGAGGTGTAGGGGGGCTGCTGTTCTATGGGGGGCCTAGACTGTTATCAGGATCTGAATGTCGTCAGAACCCCAGAGTCCTTTTCCAGTCTCTTTCCACTCCCTTCCCTAGGCTCAGCACTCATGTCCTGGGGGTTCCTGCTTAAGGCTCTACCTTCTTCTGGTTCCTGGATCTGTCCTGCCTCGACCCAAGCTGCTTGTTGAGTGCCCTGAGGGCTGGGCTGCTTGCTGTGGCAGAGGTCCCTCCACTGATCCCCCAAGCTGTGCCTGGTGCTCCCTGTGGTTGTAGATCAGGAAACTACTCCCACTGACGTGAGCTGCAGCTCCCAGCACCCTGGGGCAGCCTCCTAGAGGCTGAACTTCCTTTGCTCTGGTGGACGACCCCTCTGACACTGTAGAGCTGAGTCTTTCCGCTCTTTTCCAGGTTACTTTGGTTTGGAGAACTGCCTCACTGCATCCCTCTATGGATTCTGGCTCTCAAAAATTTAGTTAGAGTCCTTAGTTTCTAAGTTTTGAGTGAGAGCACCTAAAAAATTATCCTCTTGTCACTATCTTTATACTTTATACGTCCTGTCTTTATACTTTATTCTGGAACTAGACCTAGAATTGGAATTGCTGGGTCAAAGGGTTTAAACAATTTTATTTTTCTTTGGTAATAGGTTCATATTGCTCTCCAGAAAGTTTGGATCCATTCACAACTCCACCATGCATCATTTTCCCAATGCTCCCACAACCTCTCCAACATTGATCATTTTTCCTTTTTCTCATCTTGGCAAATCTGATGAGTGTGAGATGATACCTCATTGTAGTTTTAACTTGCATTTCTCTATTCAATAGTGCTTTGGAGCATTTTTTTCATATGATTATATGTAGCTTTAATTTCTTCATTTGAAATCTGTCTGTTCATATACTTTATCAATTGAACAATGACTTGTGACCTTATAAATTTGGTGCCATTCTCTATTTATTTTAGAAATGAGACCATTATCAGAACTCTTAGTTGCGAATACTGTCTCCTAGCTTTCTGTTTTCCTTCTAATTTTGGCAGCATTGATTTTATTGATGCAAACCCTTTTTAATTTAATATAATCAAAAACGTTCACTTTTCACTTTATGTGCTCTAGTTCTTGTTTTGTCATAGAGAGAGTATTTATTCATCTATTAATTTATCTATGGTGTTGCTCTGTATGTATAAATCCTGAACCCTTTTTGATCTTATTTTGCTATAGGGTGTGAGACGTGGATCTGTGCCTAAGTTTTGCTATATTTTACCAGTTTTCCCAAAAAGTTTTGTCAATTAGTGAGTTCTTCTCCCAGAAGATGATATCCTTGGGTTTGTCAAATAGCAGATTGCTGTAGTCATTTACTGTGACTCCTTTTGAAACTATTCTAATCCACTGATCTATTCCTCTATTTCTTATCTTTACTAGGCAGATTTGATGACTGTACCTTTATAGTATAGTTTTAGATCTCATAGAGCTAGACCACTTTCCTTTACTATTTTTTCATCAGTTCTTTTGCTATTCTGTTGTTGCTCCAGATGAATTTTTTTACTATGTCTTAAAGCTCAATAAAGTAGTCATTTTGGTAATTTGAATGGTATGGCACTGAATAAGTCATTTAAATTGAGTATGATTATGATTTTTATTATATTAACACCCTAATTACAAAAATTTGACATTTTTCCAATTATTTAGATCTGACTTTATTTGGCTGAGAAGTGCTTTATAATTGTGTTCATAAAATTTCTGGGTTTGTCTTGGGTGGTAGATTCCCAAATATTTAATGTTATCTAAGGTTATTTTAAGTGGAATTTTTCTTTCTATCTCTTGCTCTTGAGCTTTGTTGTTCATATATACAAATGCTGATGATATATGTAGAATTATTTTATATCTTGCTACTTCACTGAATTTGGTAATTGTTTCAAGGAGTTTTTCACAAGATATTCTCAGATTCTCTAAGTATATTATCATATCTGCAAAGAGTGAAAGTTTTGCTTCCGCATTGCCAATTCTGATTTCTTCAATTTCGTTTTCTTCTCTTATTGCTACAGCTTGCATTTTTAATATTATATTGAATAGTAATGGCAATAATTGGCATCCCTGTTTCACCCCTGACTTTATTCAAATTCTCCAAATTTATTTCCATTACATGTATTTGTTGATGGTTTTATATATATATATATATATATATATATATATATATATATATATATATACTATTCTTATTTTAAGCAAAGCTCCATTTTCCTAAACTTTCCATTGTTTAAATAGGAATTGATGTTGTATTTTATCAAAGACTTTTTCAGCTTTTATTGCAATAATCATATGGCTTCTGTTGGTTTTACTATTGATATGTTCAATTATACTTAGTGTTTTCCTAATGATGAATCATTCCTGCCTGCCTCGTATAAATCCAACCTAATCATGGTATATTATTCTAGTAATAACTTGCTATAGTTTTGTTGCTAAAATTTTATTTAAGATTTTTGCATCAATATTCATTAGGGAGATTGGTCTATAATTTTCTTTTTCTGTTTTAGTTCTTCCTGGTTTAGGTATCAGCACCATGTTGGTGAAAGATTGTAAAATTTATTAGCTAGAAGCAATTTTTTAGATATCCTCTAGTTCAATTTCTTCATTTTTAAGTCTTTTAATACTAAGACCTATTGAAGGGAATTGACATGTTGAAATTTTAACAGAAAGTTTGATCCAGGCAGGTGATCTATATAATATATCATGCTATTATTATACATTCAATTCATTAAGTATTTTTAATTGAATTGTGTGTGCCAGGTCCTGTGATAAATAATGGTAAGACAAAGACCAAAGGCAAAATGTCCTTGCCCTCAAGTATATTGCATTCATCCTACATACATTTATATAGGGAAGTAATAATACACATATATGTGTGGACCCACATATGTATATGTACAAATGTCATTTGCACATATATCCCCATTTCTATTTTACGTCTATCTATACATATATCTATGGAAAAACAATATAGCATAATTTAGAGGGTAAGGCAAAGACAACTGGCTCACTATGGGAAAAAAATTGAGATTTAATGGAAGCTATTCAAGAATGCAAATCCAATCATGATGAGGGTCAGTATCACTTCAAATTTTGGGTTTCTTGTTCAAAAATACATAAATAAGCATTAGAAGTCTGTAAAAAGAGAAAAACAACTAGTTCAGTTTATCTGAAGTATAATGATTGTGGATATGGGGTGTTTGTGTGTGTGTGTGGGGGGGAAGTGATGGTTAATGTGAAATCAGTCTCCTAAAATGGACAGATTCTGATCAAAAAGCTTTAATGCAAGAAAAAGATTTCATAATTTTATATTAGAGAGAAGATAAAACTCTTTAGAAGCCTTTTGAGTGAGAAAGTGATATGGGCATATTTTTGTTTTATGAAAAATCCAAATGAAATATATAACCATATACTCCCCTTCTTACCTTCTAATCTGGTCACAGATATTTAGTAGCTGGTTGATTCTTAATCAGTTTTTTTATTCATAAAACAAATTAGGTAATGAAGCAGAAAATCACTCCAATATCTTTTGACAAGAAAAGTCCAAATAGGGTCATGAAGAGTTGAATGTGAATGGACAACAGCATCCTTACAAATCTTCAATCTGGGAAAATTTAGGCATAATTTCAAAATGACTCCACTCATAAAATCTTAATTTTTTCATTACTATTCATTGCATCTTTTCTGTAAGATGGGGAATTTTTGCCTTGGATTCTAGAGTCTTAGTTTCCTATTACAGATCTGATACAATCAAGAGCAAATCCTTTAACTTTTTCAATTTCATTTCCTAATCCATGAAATTAGGGCAATTAACACTACTATCTTTCACAGTGTTTGTAAGGAAAATACTTTATACACTTTCAAGTACTATATAAATGTGAGTGATAATGATTTTTTTCATTATGGATATTACAAGGAATAATGTAATATAACACCTTTATGATAACACACCTTCTTCAAACAAAGATATCAAGCATGTGAAAAATAAACAGCATGTGTTTAATGCAGGTTTAATAGTTGTAAATTAGTTTGAGAGAACAACAAAGAACATCTGCTGTCTGTATTGGAGAATGATGTATGTCTCATTGGTTTTGGAGTCTTAAGCGACCTTAGAAATCACCTGTCCTATCCCTTTATTTTATAGAAAAAAAATACTAATGGCCATAGATGTGACTTGTTCAAGGTCACACAACTAGTGAATAGAGAAGCTGGGATCTGAATCTAAGTTTCCTGGCTCAAAATCTACTGCTCTCTTGAGTACCTCAGAGATGTTATTCCTAATACATCTGAAGATGACCAGAAAATATTTTGACAGACCAGAACACTGGGATAAATGTAATAAAACTGAACTTATTTGGAATTCATATAAACTGATATTTGACTCAAAATCACCTTCACATGTATAAAGTTAAGGAAGCCTGGTTAATAAGTAATATAGCCATTTAGGATTTTTATTCTACATTCAAATAACTATTAATAATTGAATGGTTCATTTATTTCCCTCTCAGTTCTATTGCTGACTTCTTCAGAATTTCAAAACGTCACAATGCCAAGAACTTTGTCATTTTTTCCCCACTTTCATTACTTTATTTTGTGTTGTATCCTCCTTTTAGAATGTAAGGGCTTTGAGGTAATGGATTGTCTTTCTTTTCTTTTTTATTTTTATTCCTCGTGCTTAGCACAGTTCCTACCACATAATAAACATTTGATGAATACTTATTTACTCTTCCCTTCCTCGCTTCCTCCTTTCCTTCTTTCCTTCCTTTATTCTGATGAAGTATAAAAATATTTGGAACCAAATGATAAAGTGTAAAAATGTTTTGTGATGTGACTCCTATTATATAATATACATAGTCATAGATGCTGGGCTGGTATGGAAACCAAGAATATTGGAGTATGGTGTAGTTTTGGTTTCTACTAATGAATTAACAAAAGTCTTGATTCTGTTTCAGAAGCATTTAAGGACAAAAAAAGGTTTGCTTATCTATTACTGTGGTTATCAGAAGCTAAAGGAGAGAGAAAACAAAGATAGTGGGCTGACACTGAGGAGATGAGCAAGAAAAAAATAACTAAAGTCAACAGGAACAGTAACAGCAGCAGCAGTAACAGCGATAACTGCCTAGGGGGCAGCACTCTTAGAGGGAGAGCTTCATAGAGAAGAATTAAGGACAGTTGTAAGTGCAAGTGGGCTGATAACAGCAACATTTAGCAAGGATAAAGGCCAGGTTTATATAGGGGAACAAAGTGCTGAGAAGGAGAAGTTGAGGTAATCCCCACCATATGAGTACCCTTTTTACATGGGATTATCTGAGTGAGTTTTCAGGTAGCATACAATAGATGAATAGCAATGAGATGAAAACCAAGTTTTCTATTAATATTTTCTCGACTTCTCTTTTACTTTCTTTCCTCTTTCTCCCTTATCCTTTCCTACCTCTTCCTTCCTTCCCATACTAAGCATCTATTATATATTAGACATATTCTTTATCATGAGTCTTATATGGAACCCAAGAAAATTAACTCATTCTTAGGCTGCATTAAGAGGAGATGATTATCTAGCACTATAGGGATAATAGTCCTGATCACACCAAATGATATAATCAGTTCTCTCTGATACATTTTATGAAAAGCAATGATAAGTTAAAAAGCATCCAATATAATCAGCATAGGGAAAACCCTAGATAAGATTAGTTAAAGAAACTCAAAATTGCATAATTGAGTGGGAAAGTAACTCAATATTCATTCTGTCTTACATATACTCAAAATAAGTCCTTACTAAACATAGCTGAAAAGTAAAAGACTCCTGTTTGACGTTCTCCAAAGAAAGGAACCCATCAAGTCTCCAAATCTCAAAGCAGTATATTCCACATGATTGGAAAGTCCCCCATTACTACCGCCCACAGTAAATCTCCTGCCCTGGACAATGAATTTAAATTTGTCTTTTGGTAAATTCCCATAGAGAACATATAGTAGCTCTGTTTTCCATAAAAGGGTATATAGGCAGGGGGGAAAAAGCACTATCTAAATGTCCTAACAATGAGTTCTCTCCAAAACTGAGGTGTTTTATCTCTAGAATGAGTGGGTAATGACTTTCTCCACACTAATTATTATACAAACCTTATATGTTTTATAGACCATATTGCTTTCCATTTTATGTCTCTGAGGTAACTACTAATTTTGATCCTTTTTACTTCTGTTTCACAGAAGGCAGATATTTGTTTTGTAAATTTTAAAAATATAGAATTAAAATTAATGACAGAAGACAAAGATTGTCCATGAAGTTTTATTTTTTAGAGTTTACCATAAACCAAAATGTAAAGGTCATCTGTCCAAGACTATTCCTTGAACCAAGAGAAAAAGGAGTATATATTCTTCAACAACAAAAGGTGGGGGGGGGAATAATTAACCTCTTTAGACACCTGACAATGAAGGCTGCATATTGTTAAGTTGCACATTTGATCTTCAAAGATTTATCATCCTCATATAATACTATCTGATGAATTGAATTGATCTCTTTTCCTGGATTTAAAGCATCATGAGGGAAAGACAAGATTTTCTGCTATCTAATCATTTGCTTTTACTGATTTTATACTTTGCATAGGGGGAAATGCTCATACAAAGGGATCCTTCCACAGCATAATCAAATTTTGACATTAAGCAATTGTGCAGTATTCCTATTAAAACCTCTATTAACAATTTTCACTTTGTAGCTCATTTAGTATCATGAGATTCTTGGAGTGATAATTGAGATTAATTAACATCCCTGGCAAGAAGAATGATTTTATAGCACTGAAGTCAAGTGATGGCAACTTTTGTATTTTCTCAAACGCTGGGTCACAGGATACACAGTTGGACCTTGAATATTCAAAGCCTGAAATATTTTTCTCAATCATAAATATGTTGCCTTTCATCATTATTATTGTTCTTTCATTTGTCTGTTCCAGAAAGACAAAATTTTGTTTATATTTCATAGAAAATTACCAAACTTTTTTATCATTTTGCCTCTGCAGTCTCCAGTCTGTTAGTTCTCACTTTATTTTTATGGATTTTTTATTTGAAGGGGGTGAGTTAGGGAACAGAAGGGAGGTGGAAGCAGATGGTTGTCACCAGTTTGAGGCCATAGTTGAAGATGAGAATGTGACTGATACAACATAGCAGAACGTGTCTGACAATAAATGCCAGGAAGAATGATGCTTGTGGGATGCTTTGAGAGATGATTCTTTTGAAAGTAGAGTTTGAAAAAAAATTAGGATTCAATTCCGTGAACATCCTCTGGGTCTGCAAGGAGTCAGGGGAGGAAACTATTAGGGTGGTATTTTCACCAGTGGCTAAACTAGAGAATTGTTCTGCATTCTGATTTCAAGAATACATTTGTCTAGAAATAGAACTTACTTTAGAGATATGTTGTTTCATCATTTCAGTCATGTCTGACTCTTCTTGGCAAGGATAATGGAGTAGTTTTTCCATTTCCTTCTCCAGCTCATTTTAGAAATGAGGAAACTGAGGTAGATAGGATTAAGTGACTTATCCAGTGTCACACAACTAGTAGACATATAAACTCAGATTTCATGACTTCCTTACTCCAGGCTTAGTGTTCTTCCCTCTGGGACACATAGTTGCCCTGCTTTGGAGTTAGAAAAAACGTTTTCAGATTTCTCCTCTATCTCTTATTAGCCCTGTAGACCTAGACAAGTCACTTAATCTCTCTTGGCTTCAATTTTCCATCAACAAAATGAGGGGATCATCTCTGAGATCTGTAAAATCCTTTTGAGTTACAAGTCTATAAGGCCACATGGTGAGGTGGATAGCAAATTGGACTTGTGGTCAGGAAGATCTGGCTTCAAATTTCACTTCAGATATTTATTATAGAAACCAAAACAAGATGCTTGGTTTTGTTGTACATCAATTGACTTCATTAGTAAAAATGAAAATACTCAGTTTGGTAGCCTTATAGGTTCCTTGTAGTTGTCTATATATGATTTTGTAATGTAAAGATCTTCTAAGGTTTGATGGGATTGGATTCTCTTTTATGCTACTTCTGGTTTTAATTCCTATAAATTTAAGGTGTGAATACTTGACTACATGCTCTGGACTGCACTGGTGTAGATTTGGAACTGGAATGTACTATAGAGTTCATTTAATTTTCCATCTTCATTTTATAGAAAAGGAAATTAAGGCTCAGAAAAGTTAAGTAGTTTGCTTTCAGGTAGAAAAGAAAGAGTCCGGATTTGTCCCCAAATCTCCTGACACCAAAGCCAGTATTCTTTAAAGTGTTCAGTGATACTTCTTCCGACACTTGTCTTGAGATTTTATAGGCACTTAAACTCTGCTAATTAAAAACTTAATTTTGCTCACAAGAAAGAATGATGCATATTTTTGAGATCTAGAAAGCATATGAGCTTTAAGGGAAAACTATAGTTCAAAAATGAATATATAAACCTAGTGATAGTGAGGTCTACCCACTTAATGATAATATCTAAATGTATGTACACTGGCTCTTGTGATTTAGTCCATAAAATTCCTTTACTTTGCTTGTAAAAGAAGTTTACTTGTTTCTGTATTACCCCTGAAACCTTGCTAGACTATCTGTTCTGCTTTGGTACTGACCAGATCTTTGTGACCACTAGCAATAGATTTCTTCTTTCTTTGCCCTACTGACTTCATTTGTGAAAAGAGGAAGTTAGATTAGATAGATAAATTCTACAGCTCTTCTGACTCTATCAGTCTGCAGGTATCAATAGCATCTTATTAGCACAAACTCCTTTTCTATTGGTGCAAATACCTACCCTATGAGTTAGCCGGTAAGAATGTTGTTTCCTTCATTGTCCAGATGTGGAAATAAGCTGAGAAAAATTCATTGATTCTTCCAAGGTTACAGAACTGGCAAATGATTTTAGGGACTCGGACTCACATCTCTGGTCTTTCACTGCCAAATTCTCGTCACTACACAATTATAGACTTGTATACATAGAATTTTACCAATACAAATAGTGCTGTTATTTTTCAGGGATTTCAGTAATATCTGGCACTTTCTCACCCTATTTGGGCTTTTCTTGATAAAGACACTAGAATGGTTTGCCATTTCCTTTTCCATTCCATTTTTGCAGTTAGGGAATCTGAGGCAAACAGTGCTGTGTGACTTGCCCAGGATCACACAGCTAGGAACTATCTGAAGTCAAATTTGACCACATGTCTTCCTGATTCCTGGTCCAGTGATCTATCCACTCATCCATATAGCTTCCCCAAAGCAAGGAGTTCATGGCTTCTGATAGCTTGTACTTTCTCTCTCCACACATAAGAATGCATGTATGAATGGACATGTGTATATGCACTAATGCATAAATCTATGCTTATCCACTTACACACTTGCATAATATATATATATATATATATACGTGCAATACACACAGCATACACATACACTGTGAAATATATACATGAGTATATTACATATGCACACATATGCATATGTGTGTATGTGCACATGTATATCTATATTGTATCTACATGCATCTGTATGGATGTATGGATTATTGGTATGGTGGTATTTTTACATATTTCAGGAAATATAGGAAAGGATATGACTCTCCTGGTAAACAAACTCTAGACCAGGGTTGAGGCCAGAGGTTATCATCCAACAAACTGTAACGGAGATAATCAAAACATTAAGGAAGGCAGAACATGCATTCTAGAAAGGTTTCAGGGGCAGGACAGAAACAGCCTTCTTTATGAAGGTGAGAAAGGAAATTTTAAGAAATAACTTAAAAATATACTAGGAGGGAAAAAAACAACCAGCTTAGGTAACCTTATTCAATGAACAAGATACAAAAATAAAAATAGAAGATAGTATTCTATTTTAAAGGAGCTTATATATTAATTTGATCATAACTTAGAAAGTAAAATTGGACTACAGTACTCTACTTGAAAACAAACAATAGTAAAATACTGTTAATTTAAGATTAATTATAATGACTAATCTTGGTTCCAGACTTCCTTCCTCCTGGTAGTTTATTCCAAAATAATTTTAAATGTTCATGTATTCATTTCACCCCATCTCTCTCTATTTTGTATTTTTTCCCCATTTCCTTCTGAAAGTTTCTAAAAACTCTATGTAATTCTAGGGGCTGTACAGTTCTTTCAACCCACCAAAATCTCCATAATAGGTCACCATATCACTAAACATTTACTCATTGAGATCTAGTGACTCCTTATTTTCTTCAAGATTAAAACTTAAATTTCCTATTCATAATTGGAAGTCCATTACAGTTAAGTACCTAATCTTATCATGGTTTACTCTCCTCCACATGGTCCACATTCCAGGGATATTGGCTTTCTTTCAATTTTCTCCCATGTCTGCATGACTTTATCTTAGCTGTGTCTCATTCCATGAAAGTTCTTCCTTTTCCCTTCACCTCTTGGCTTCCTTAGCTCAAATTCAACCTTCCGCATTATCCCTGTCCTCCCTAATACTCATTACACCCTTATATGTATAAATATATATATATATATATATATATATATATATATATATATATGCACTTTTGAAATGACCTTCTATTTCATTCTACATTATGTGCATGTACAATTTTCTATACTTGTCTTCCCTAGAATGTGAACTCCTTAATAGTAGTAGTAGTAGTAGTAGTAGTAGTAGTAGTAGTAGTAGTAGTAGTAGTAGAAGTACTAGCTAGCATTTGTAGCACTTTAAAGTTTCAAAGCACATTATAAACATTATCTCATTTTCTCCTTCACAACAACACTAGGAGATAAGTACCATTACTATTCTCATTTTACAGAGGAAGAAATTGAGGTAGTCAAAAGTTAAGTGACTTGCCCAGTATTGGTTGGTTGTTTGGTTGGTTCTTGACCTTCTTTATCAAAGAAGACCAAAATGACATCACTATGTTTGAGACATATTACAGTATATCCTACCAGGGCTGATTAGACCAACATGCTCTACCACAGGTTGGACACAAATAGGCATGTGAGCACCTGGGGTGGGTACTTGAAACTTACCTTTGTCACATTTCCTTTGATCTACTTCCTTTCTGCCTTCCTCAATAGAGTGTAGCCCCCTCATTGATGAGGGTAGGCCATGCTGGGTGGTCCTATGCCTATGTCTCCCATGCCATTCAATGAATTCTAAAGTTCTTCAATGAGACCTTCAAGGTGTCTTGGTATCACTTCTTCTGACCCCATTATGAGCACTTATCCTGTATAAATTCCCCATAAAATATTTTTTGGCAAGTGTGCATCTGGCATTCTAACAACCAGTCCAGCCCACTGTAGTTGCACTCTCCGCCCAGAATTACACACTTAAAATAATTGTCTAAGACTGAATTTGAACTCAGATCTTGTTGACTATAGCCTTAGAATTCTAACAATTGTATCCACATAGCCTTGAGGAACTGTAACACAATAAACCATTTATAAATTCTTATTGACTGGCTCTGGGGAGAGAAGCAATAATATCATAATCAGTGCTGTGAGGAGTCCTGGCACATTGTTGTTGCTGCTATTGGTCATGCTCAATTCTTTGAGATATCATTTGAGTTTTCTTGGCAAACATAATGAAGAGACTGTCCAATTCCTTTTCCAGGTCATTTTACAGCGAGGAATCTGAGGCAAATGGGGTCAAATGACTTGCTCAATGAAGCAGCTAGGAAGTAGCTTAGGTCTTCCTGACTCATCAACTAGCAAGTAATATGCGGATTACTAGTTCCAAATCATCAAGACTCAAACAGTTCACCTTCCTATTGGTAGGTAGAATGGTATTCGACTTCACTAAATTATTGAATAGAGAAGAATTATCATTAGTTCCTGGGTGAATATTCACTTGAAGTGTTATTAAGGATGAAGGCACTGCCTGTCTTCTCTGAAAACAGCAGGCTACAAAGTTAAGTTAGACTTAATCAAAATTTTCCACTGCAATACTCACTATGAATATGATACCAAATCAAGGCACCCAGCAGTGATTGACAGATATATTCCTCAGTCCAACTGTTTGCAAGAAGACTGAGAGACTCTAGGCAAGTTGAGAAGAATTTTTTAAAAATGCTCTGATGTATCCTCCCCCTCCTCTCTTAATTCTCCCTGTGAGTCCAAAAGCATTTATATCATGAAGAGGGAGTAACAAATTTCACCCACCTCAACACAACATGTGATTTCTGATCATAATCCTCATGTTAGCATTTCAGAGTTAAATCACTGCTTACTCTCCTTCTAAAATTCAGAGTCAGCCTGAGGTCAGGAAGTAACTTGCTAAAGAAAAATAGAAAGGGAGCACCTAGGTGTCACAGTGGATAGACCACCAGCCCTGGAGTCAGGAGTACTTGAATTCAAATGTGACCTCAGACATTTTATAATTTCCTAGCTGTGTGACCTTGGGCATGTCACTTAACCCCATTGCCTTTAAATTAAAATAAAAAGAAAAGTAGAAGTGTAATGGCTCTTTATGCCTCTTTCCATGAATTTTGATCCTCTTTATGCCAGATTCTTGCTTCAGAGAAAACTTTTCCAGAACAGGTTGCATAGAAGAATCAAGTTATTTGTTCTTCACAAGCTTTACTTGCAGGTCAAGACTTGATTTCTTCAATCTGCTTTCCATAAAGAATAGTAATAACTTGTATTTTTTTGGCACTTTTTAGGAAGAGTATCTTCATTTTATAGTTACTGAATCTAAAACTCAGAGAAGAAGGAAGAGGAAGAGGAAAAATGGAAATAAAAAGAGAAATCAGGAGAGTAAGAAAAATTTCTTCCTTCAAAGAGCTTGCACATAAAAGAAAAGTTGAAATATAAATCCCAAGGTGGGGAAGATAAGAAAGTACTTATGTAGGATGTGGTACAACTAATTAAAGTCACAAAAAGTAGACTTGAGAGAAAAGGATGAGAAGAGTAAGGTTAGGTTTTTTACTTCAAAATGGAGGTTGTGGACCAAATTCATTAATAGGAGGTGGGTATCGAAAGGACAGAGATATCTTTCAGGGTCATAAGGCTATGGGAAAATGGAGAGATTGAAAGTCTGGAAAATGGAGGAATGAAAGAATAAGGGTTTGGAATGAAGAATCATGGTTTTGATTGAAAGATACCATATAAATCATCTAAACAAAATGCCTCTTTTCTAAGATGAAGTACCAGAGACACATATATATTGACAAGTTCACGTTCAAATACAAGAGTAAATGGTAGACCTGGAATTTGAAATTAAAATTTCTACAAATATAAAATTCTATGACTATGTTTATTGATTCTATGATGGGTATTCTTTCTATTCCCAGTTACAGTCTTTTTCTTCATCTTTATGATCATAAACAGTTTCTTGAATCTATAATTTTACCTTATTTTTATTATTTAAATATTTTATTTTTTTTCCCAATTACATGCAGTGGTTTCTACCAATCATTTTTTGCAAGGTTTTCTTTATCCCTTCCCTCCTTCCCTGCCCCCCTTCCCAACAGAAGGTAGTTTGAAACAGGTTTTACATTTGCTTCTGTGATAAGCACAGATTGAAATTGAATGTATTTTGAGAGAATTGCTTTACGATATACAAAAATTACATGATGCATAAGACAACTTTTAACAATTGAAAATAATTAGCTTTGGTCTTCCTTAAAACTCCATAGTTCCTCCTCTGGATACAGATGGTATTCTCCATCTCAAATCTCCTAAGATTGTTCCTAGTTAGTGCACAGATGGAATGAACAAGTCCATCATGGTTGATCATCAGCCTATGTTGCTGCCAGTGTACACAGTGTTATTCTAGTTCTGCTCACCTCAATCAGCATCAACTCATGCAAGTCTTTCTAGGGTTTTATGAAGTCTCATCCCTCATGATTTCTTAAGGAACAAAAATATTTCATCACATACATATACCACAATTTGTTTAATCATTCCCCAATTGATGGACTTCCACTCAATTTCGAGTTCTTAGCCACTACAAAAAGAACTGCTATGAATATTTTTGTATATGTGGAATTTGTACTTTTTTCCCATTATCTCTTCAGGATACAGACACAGTAGTGGTATTGCTAGATCAAAGGTTATGCATATTAATATTTATCTGTGCATAATTCCAAATTGCACTCCAGAAAGGATGGATCAGTTCACAACTCCACCAACAATATATTAGTGTCCCAGATTTCCCACATTCCATCAACCATTGATTGTTATTCTTTCTGGTCACATTGGCCATTCTGAGAAATAAGAGGTGGTGCCTCAGAGATGCTTTAATTTGCATTTCTCTAATCAATAATGATTAAGAGAAATTTTTCATATCAATATAGATACTCTGATTTCTTAGTCCAATAATTGCCTTTGCATATTCTTTGATCATTTTCCAATTGGGGAATGACTTGCTTTTTATTTTTTTATCAATTTGACTCAGTTCTTTATATATTTTAGAAATGAGTCCTTTGTCAGATTCACTAGGTATAAAAAGTTTACCAATTTACTAAATTTATTTTGATCTTCTTTACAGTGGTTTTGTTTGTGCAAAACTTATTACTTTAATATAATCAAAATTATCCAGTTTTTTTTTATAATGGTCTCTATCTCTTCTTTGGTCATAGACTGCTTAGTTTTCCATAGATCTGACTGATGAACTATTTCTTGTATTTCTTGTTCTCCTAATTTGCTTATAATATTGTCTTTTATGCCTAAATCCTGCAAACATTTTGAACTTATTTTGTTATGAGGTGTGAGATATTGTTCTATTCCTATTTTCTGCCATAATATCTTCAAGTATTCAAAGCAGTTTTTATCAGAGTGAGTTCTTATCCCAGAAGCTGGACTCTGGGATTTATCAAACAGTAGATTACTTTAATCATTTCCTGCTGTCTCTTTTACAATGAATCTATTCCACTGACCTACCACTCATGCCTTAACTACTACCAGACAGATTTGATGATATGTTTTAATAATATAATTTTAGATCTGGTATCTTCTAAGTGAAAGTGCATTTATCTAGTAAAAGCATTTATGTAATTTTAACTCTTTATCAAAAAGGTAGGAGATGCAAATGAAAACCTCTTCCTTAGTATGAAGAAATGGTGGAGTGATATTATAATCAAAAATATATCGGAAAAAAATTTTCTATTTTTTAAACTGCCATTTTAAGAAATTATAATAACAGGAATGTATGTGCTGGTAAGGAGTTGTTGATGTACAGTTTTTTTTGAGTAATTTGTAGGTCACTGTGACCCCCATTTGGGGTTTTCTTTTCAAAAGTACTAAGGTCATTTGCAATTTCTTTTTCCATTTTACAGATGAAGAAAGTGAGACAAACAAGGTTAAATGACTTGCCAGGGTCACTCAGCTAGTAATTGTCTGAGGTCAGATTTGAAGTCAGAAAGATAAAGCTTTCTGACATATATATATATATATATATATATATATATGTATGTATATGTATATATATGTATATGTATATGTATATGTATTATAATATAATATATATCTAGAGAGAGCAATGTGTATGTATGCTTGTATATATAAATATATAGAGAGATGTGGGTGTGTCTGTGTATATATGCACATATATAGAGAGAGATATGTGTGTATATATATATATTCATATATATATATAAGTTTTAGCTTGAAGCTATGTTATGGGAAGAAGAAAAATCAGTTTTGGTATAATGGGAAAAAGTGCTGAACTTGGAATAATGGAATGGATGTTCAATAGTCAACTCTTCTACTGATGTATGACCTGTTTGACCTTGAGCAAAATACATAAGTAATTTTGACCTCAGTTACTTAATATGCAATATTAGATAGTTGGTAGTTTATCTCTAAAATCCCTTTCCATTTTAGGCATGTGACATACTTTAATCATATGGAACCAAATTTTATCTAGATTACTGCATCTTCCTAAAAAACAGATATTTAGGTTTTTAATTGTTTCAAGCATAATTTCAATTAATTATGCACCAGTTATTTAGACCTTTTACTAGAAGCTAAGGGTAGATACAAAAAAAAATCAAGTAGAAAAGGACAAATCTTCTTAACAATGAATAGTCATTAAATAATACCTTTTCCCCCCAAAAAAACATTGAATCTTACAGTATTTTTTTTCTCCAAAAGACAAATTACGACCTATTTTCAGGAGATGTCTGACAGTCATTGCTGTAAGAACCATTATTTGCTCTATTCTCTCTATCTGGCTGATGATCTTATTTTTGGGGGTAGAGCTTACATTATGAACATCCTGAAAAAATGCTAGGGTTTATTTTAAGGGAAATATGAAGCCTTCTCTGATCACCCAGTTAAACTCTGTGAATCTTCCTTGAATTTTCTCAGGTTATCTTTTTTGATATAGTAAAAGCAAATAACTTATTTCCCTTTGTTGGATTTCAGCAAGCCAAGAAAGTCCAGAGCATGGAGAGGAGGAGTTCATTCCAGACATAAGAATAACATATGTACTGACAAGCAATCCAGAGTTTCTGAATAAGCATGAGAACAGTTGTCTCAATTTTTTTTTTCTTTAACTACATGGAAGTGGAGAGGCAATGAATTATTACTGTATAGGTAGATAGATTTGAGCAAATTTTTCTTGGTCACCAGATTATGGCCATTCACTGAGTATTTTTGAGTAGAGCAATAACATGTCAAAACTGTACTGTAGAAAGATAAACCAAATAATGAATTCAATAATGAATGGTAGAGGGAGTACTCCAAAATCCATGTTCATTGACTTTCTGACTAGTATTCTTTCCTATGTAAATTACATACTACAGAAGATGAAATAATATCAAGTCTTTATTCTAATAATCTGCAAAAAAGGTAAGCAGAGGAACATTTTAAAAACCCATCAAGTTACTTTACAACTCAATACATCAGAATATTCTGCAAGGCAAAGATTCAGTATCAGAAAAATTGTACACAGAGAAATTAAGACAAACCATCCATCCATTTAACAAGTATTTACTAAATTTCTAATGTGTTTAGCAGCCAGTGGAGGGGCGGCTAGGTGGCGTAACAGATAGAGCACCAGTCCTGTAGTCAGGAGTACCTGAGTTCAAATCCGGCCTCATACAATAATTACCTAGCTGTGTGGCCTTGGGCAAGCCACTTAATCCCATTGCCTTGCAAAAAAAAAAAAAAACCCTAAAAAAAGTCAGTGGAAATACAATGTAATTTGGTATAAGACAAGGTTCCAATTATTGTTGACCTTTCAGGTGGGTAATAATATACCATAACAAATAACCCTAGTATACGTGTAACTTGTATATTAGAAAGGTAAAAAAACAAAGAATTTTGTGATGCCAAAATGGGACAACTCATGATCTTTTGTAGAAGGAGGTTTAGGGAAGGTTTCATACAGGATACGATAACATCCAATTTAAATTTGGAGTACAAGTTAATAAAATTATCTATTGCATTCTTATTGTCCTAGCAAGATGGAAATAAGAATTGACCCCTAGAGAAGAGAAGCCTCTCTGAGACAAATGGATTTCTGAATTTGTCATTTCCCACAAGTTCGTAGCTTTTAAAAATAAATAATCAACTTTGCTTTACAACCACCTAGTCCATTGTCTTGGAAGCTGTTTATTGAGTTTCAGAAAAGGAGACAGATACTTCCTAATATGTTCGTTATCTATTGGTTTTGAGAGTGTAGGACAGAATAGACTCAGTCTTTTGATTTGATTTGCCCCAAAACTGTAATAATAAAAGATAAAACATAGATATTAGATTTAACTGTCTAGGTACCTTGAAATGAGGATCTATTGTAAAATGGTATTAGCCATATTAAAAACATACTATAGTCTTCCTCTCATTTCCCCACTTCTATGCCACACATGAAAATTTTAATAGGAAAATATATTTTAAAGAAAAGGATATTAGTACTATCATAATCAAATTCTCATAGGTAGGATAGAGTAGAACATGATGCCAAAGTTGAAATGGAAGGAGTAGAAAGCAAAATCTAGAAGAGCTTTTTCTTTCATACAGAAGGTGCCTAATAAGCATATTTTCAGTAGAACATAACATTGAAATATTTTCTTATTCTCCTTTCGTTCTCCAACAGCGATCAGTGTTTTTTATTCAGTAGGTGATTAAAACATTTGTTATATTAATAGCTACATCTGGTAATTTTAGTTTGGATAGGATGTAGTCCAATGAAGATCACATTGTTTTTGATTGTCAGAGGCAGAATGATAATTCTCATTCAATGGATTTCTATTGAAAGCTTTGTTCCCACTACTACTTGCTAAAACATTCAAATAATGGTAGTGCAGTGAATTCTGGTTGTAGGAATGGCTTGCACCTAGCATAATCACTATCCTCAACTGGCATTTCTTATTTTTAACCTTTTCCCTCTGCGATATTCCATTTTTGACACACATTGAGTTTGCTGTCCAAATGAAGTTCCAATCTTTTTCTACTAAGCTCTTTACTAGTTTACCTCATCTTCTCAATTTAATGTGAATTACTTGAATTAAATTTAGAATTTTTTATTTATATCTCATACATTTATCCTCAATAGAAGTAACTCAACATTAGATGTTGTTGAAACATTTTGGGATATTTACCACCACTCTGATATTCTTTTTGGAGAATGGAATAGAAGTATGATCCTCAAATTGCTTCATTTAAAACAATTATTATTCATGATGAATCAGTTCAGTTTCCCTTCAAAGTCATCATCAAAATTATTGAATCCGGGGCATCTAGGTGACGCAGTGGATAGAGCACTGGCCTTGGAGTTAGTAGTACCTGGGTTCAAATCTGACCTCAGACACTTAATAATTATCTAGCCATGTGGCCTTGGGCAAGCCACTTAACCCCATTGCCTTGCAAAAAATAAAAAAAAAATATTGAATCCTAGTAGATATCAACTCACAGGATCAGGAATTAGAGCAAAGAAAAAAAAAAAAAGGAGCATTCAAATTATCCAGTCTAGCACTTTTGTTTTATAGTTGAAGTAGATAAACGAAGATTTAGGAAAATAATGAGCTTTCTTAAAGTCACTGAAGTAGTAAGTAGCAAACTTAGCCTAACATTGTCAAAACCTTCCTCTCACAGCTAATTTTTTATCTTTAGTTCACTTTACATATTTAGGAAAGAATGAATTAGGGAGGCTAGGTGGCTTAGTTGGACAGCTAGGTGGCTTAGTGGATACAGCACCAACCTTGGAGTCAGGAGTACCTGGGTTCAAATCCGGTTTCAGACACTTAATAATTACCTAGCTGTGTGGCCTTGGGCAAACCACTTAAACCATTTGCCTTGCAAAAAAAAAAAAAAAACCCTAAAAACAAAAGAACGAATTATACCATTTGTGAATTCATATTATGCTGTCAATGAAGAACACTTGGTTGATTTTCTTTCTTTTTTTGCCAACAGGAAAGTGGGAAAATTTTCACTTTTCCAGGCAGATTGTAGATGACTTTTGAACTTGTGAAGTTTTCCTATCTACCTAGAAAAAAAGAAAAAAAAAACACCTTTTGAAATCTGCAAGAGAAAGTGATATTTCTAAAGCTCAGGAAAGTGTGAACTTTGCCACTGAGCATAGCTCCAAAGTCACAAGACTTGGTATTTAAAATGAACATTGATAGTACTCATTAAAAAAAAAAAGAAAAAAGAAAGAAAAGAAAAAGGAGAATAAAAGAGAAAGAAATATCAACTGGTGGGTAATTTTAATATCTAGATTTCTATTATTACTAACAAAGTACAGAGTCTGATTACTTCACAGCTCAGGGATATTGTATGATATGTAATAATGTAGGGGCTATGTAACCCCTGAGGAATTCACCTATGATTCTAAGGAGGCTGTACCTATGGTATGGGATTAATCAATCAGAGAGTGGAAAGATGGATTGCATCACAGGGTCTCTTTACACAGTCACAGGTTTGTCTCCTTCGCAACAAATTTCTAGCTTCATCCAATTATGTCTCAATATTCTCCCACTCCACCCTTGTCAGAACTGACCTCTCTTCTGGCACTGGACTTTCAATATGGCCATAGTTTGTGACCTCACTCCCTGTTCCTTAAATCACTTTCTAGCTCATAAAAATCAGTGAGCAAGGCATAGCATCCATTCCAGGACAAGGACTTGTGAATAGGAGTCCTGCTATCTTCACCAATTTTTTTTTTTGGTGGATCAGTTTGAATCACACAGGATTAGAAAGCATGGGTAACTTATACTGGATATCTAATTATAGGATCTCTCTACTAATCACACTCTTTATCTCAACTGCCCTATTACAGCCAAGGGTTCTATCATTATTCATGTTATGCAGTTCAAAGTGTCGATATAGCTCAGTTTTTCTTCTTCCACATATCAAAAAGATTCTCCAAATCTTGTCTTTTCTACTTCCACACCATTTCTCTCTTCATCCCCTTCTGTCTATTTATGTCTTAATCAGTTCATGAAGCTTCTTTCCTAGTCCCTTAATTGTTCTCCTTGCCTCCAGACTCTCCTAACTCTGCTAAGCTATCCTCCACACAGGTGCCACCAAGATATAAGCATGCCATTTACTTTTGTTGTTGTTTTTGTTATTCAATCCCTTCAGTTATGTCTGGATCTTCAAGATCCTATTTGGAGTTTCCTCAACAGACACAAAGTAATTTGCCATTTCATTGTATTACTCTTTTTATAGAAGAGGCAAATAGGGTTAAGTGACATGTCTAGGGTCACATTGCTGTTAAGTGTCTGAGACCAGGTTTGAACTCAGGAAGATGTCTTTCTGACTTCAGACCTGGAACTTTATCTACTGTACCATCTCACTCTCACATCCCTATGAAATAAAATCTACTTAACAAAGGATTAAAATGTTTATTTTGTCTCATTCTTTCAAAGTTCTAACTTAAATATATAATATAAAGAAATATAGTATAAGTAGTACATTAGCTAATTTATAAGTATTTTTATATATGCATTTATATACAGTGTATATATATATTATATATATAATATATATATACTTATATGTACATAGATTTATAGTGGGGCCATGCTATTTTATAATGAAAAGAATATATCATCAATAAAGGTTTGAAAACAAAAGCTAGAGAGGCAACTAGGTGATATGGGAAATAGATCACTGGTCCTGGGGTCAGGAGGATCTGAGTACAGTTCAACCTTAGACACTTACTAGCTGTTTGATTCCAGACAAGTCATTTAGCGCTAATTTTCTAAAAAAAATCCAAAATAAAAAAAAATCTGTGAATTGAGTACTGGAATTAGAAAAGTCTGGGTTCAAATCCCACCCTCAGCTATGTGATCATGGGGAAATCACAGTGTCATCATTTTCAAAAGATAAAAATAATTCTTGTAGTGTATAACTCAACAGATGTTCTGTGGGTTAAAAAAGATTCTCCAAATAAAATAATTTGTAGATTTTATAACTGCTTTTGTTAAAAACAATAAAAATTTTAAATGACTATTATATAAAAAATTATAAATAGCACTTTTAATCTTATCATCTGTCCTTCTCTTGTGTTCATTGATGAGATTAAATAAAAAATTATAGCAAGCATGTATTACATGCAAGGCTTTGTGCATGATAGTCCAGAGACATTGATGACAAATGATGCATGCCTTGTCTTCAAGGCAAGGTCATTATGATATCTTACCAGGTTGGTAATCATGTAGGGTTTGTTTGTTTATTTTTACAATATGTTCAGCTATTTCTCCTTTACTCCTATTCTTGTTATGTATTTAAAGTAAATAAGCCTTTTTAAAAAAGCCAATCACTATTAATTAGTTAAATAGACCTGGGGTGGTGGTTAAATGAGGGAGGGACATAGAAGAAGGGGTCTCCAGTCCATAACATTAGAGACAGATACATTGATCAACTCCCTGGTGAGGCAACTCATTGAACTTAATCACCACAGAGGAGGGACAGGTACTATAACAGTCTAATAAGAATTGCTCCATCCAGAGTTATTAGCATTCAATTAAAAGAAATCCTAAATAGTTTTAGTCACAGTCTCTGCTAATTAAGAGGTCTTGTATCTGCTTCTGAAGCTAAGCATGGTTCAGGAGTTTCAACACTGGAAGAGCATTTGTCATGGCCCAATCTTAGGGGACTGAAGGCACTTAAAATAAAATTGAATTCCTGGTTCGAGCCTACAAAGCAAAACCATTGGACATAATGTTATAGAGCTTTCCTAATTTTGGACAGATTATTATACTTCCTACAGATTGTTTTTTGGATATTTCACATGCCATCATTTTAATTAAGATAGAAATTGGCTCCAGTTTGTTGTCTAGAAATATAAGGGTCTAGTGGTCAAACAGAATCCCAGTATTATAAGTCCAGCATGGATAACTCTTTCCTACATTCTATAATCATTAAAGTTAACTAACTTGGGAGGCAATTTCATATTTCATTTCTAAGAAGGTCAGATACCTATAGTAGATGTAGTAATAGAACATGAGATTGAGACAGGGGACTTAGTTCTCATGTTATAATCAGCATCAGCATTAGCAGCAGCAGTATCACCACCATCATCAAAATCATCTTCATAACAAATGTAATACTTGTCATAGAAACTGCTTTACAAATATTATTTTACATCAGTTTCACAGTAAACTTGTGAAGTAGATGATAATTTAAACCTATTTTACAGTTAAAGAAACTGAAAGGTTATGTGACTTGCTTAGGGTCAGGAAGCTAGTATGTGTCTGAGGCCATATATGTACCCGTGTTCTGAATTGCAGCTTTACTTTCTATAGACTGTACTATTGACTAATCCCATTCCTAATTCCCTCTCTTTTATTTGTATACTAGGAGTAGAGTATGTTGTCCAGGGTCATGAAGTTTCTGAGTTAGGACCTACTTTCTATAGCATTAAGGCCAACAATCAATCATTCAAAGGACAACCAAACTGTGCATACCCTTTCATCCAGCAATACCACCACCAGATCTGTACCTAAAAGATCATAAAAGGGGGAAAGGATCTACTTGTACAAAACTATTTATAGCAGGTCTTCTTGTGGTGGCAAAGATTTGGAAATTGAGGGGATACTTATCAATTGGGGAATGGTTGAACAAGTTGTGGTATATGAATGTAATGGAATACTATTGTGCACAAAATGATGAACAGGTGGATTTCAGAAAAAAAAAAAAACCCTGGATGAGATGCTTAGTGAAGTGAGCAGAACCAGAAAACTGTATACATTAGATAATTGTCTATTATGAAAGATTTATCTCTTCTCAGCAATAAAGTTATCCAAGACAATTCCAAAAGACTCGAGATAGAAATTGCTAATCGCATCCAGAGAAATAAATATGGAGTCTGAATGCAGACTGAAACATAATAATTTTATTTTGCTTTTTTGTTTTCTCTTTCTTGTCGTTTCCCCTTTGTGTTCCAAATCACTTGCACTACATGACTTATATGAAAATATGTTTAATATGATTGTGTGTGTATAATCTTCATCAGATTGCTTGCTTTCTTGGGAAGAGGAAAGGGAAGGGCATGAAGGAGAAAATTTGAAACTCGAAATCTTACAAAAATGAATGTCAAAATTGATCTTTATATGTAATTGGAAAATGAAATATTCTTAAGAATAAAAATAATCAATAATCTTTTCAGTCTGCCTTGGTGTCTTTGGGGGGACCCTCCTTTTTGCATGCTCTATAACATTTGAAGAACACTCTTTTGGGTCTTTACATTTGTATGTAACTGGAGTTTTGGAACCAGATCCCATTCATTACTTTCCCCAGACTTAAGTATGCTGTCATCTTATGATAGGCCATGGTAATTAAGTGCTGCACTGTATTGTCCAGACAAATAAAACTTAACTGATGCATCAAATTGGGAATACTAATCAAAATGAACCGTAGAGACAGCTTTTTAGCATAGGTAGAGCCACTTAATCTGGAATGGAAGGCAAGGAGGCAAACCTGGCAGTTGTCACTTTCTTGCTGTCTCCTGTCATTCAGTAGTCAACAGGCATTTATTAAAAATTTATTCTGTACCAAGTACCATGGTAAATAAAAGGCATGTAAAGAAAGACAAAACACTTTCACATTGTCAAATAATTTACATTCTAAATGAGGAGCACACATGTAAATAGTTATATACAAGACACAAACAAGGCTTGAATGGGGTCTGTAACAAGGCAACTAGAGGCTTTGCCTAAAGAAAGAACTGAATTCAGAAGATAGCTCAAATACAAGCTATGACTCTGAATATGTTACTTAACTTCTACCTACCTCAAATCCTTCAATTCTAAAATGGGGATAACACATGCCACCTATCTCTCAGAGATATTGTGATGACCAGGTTAGATGTGTAAGTCAATAGTTCGTAGCACAAATAAGGTGTTTAGGGGCAGCTAGGTGGCGTAGTGGATAAAGCACCGGCCTTGGCTCGAATCCAATCTGAGACACTTAATAATTACCTAGCTGTGTGGAGTTGGGCAAGCGACTTAACCCCATTTGCCTGGCAAAATCCTAAAAACAACAACAACAACAACAACAAAAAAAACAAATAAGGTGTCTAAAACTCCTGCCTCTTACCCTTTTCTCTCTATCTTGGTCTTCATTCATTTTCCCCTTTGGTTGATATTTGTTCTGACCCTATCTCTCATCACATCTCCCCAGGGGGAAAAAAAAAAAAAAAACTTCACAGATTTCCACTATATTAAAATTCTCAGTTATGTTAGAGCATTAGAGTGGGATTATATTCCAGTTGTATAAGATAAGGAGAATAAAGGATTTTAGGAATAGTCATTAGGTCTAAAAACCTAAGAATTTCATTTACAGATAAGAAAATTGAGGATCACTGAGGTTGAGCCACTTGGACAAAATCACATAAATTAGAATAAAACATTCACATAATTTCAGTTAGAAATTACTTTTCTTATATCAGTGACTCTCTAGTACTATCCATTCTATACAAACAATCTTCTCTCCAATACAGCTGGCAGTCATTCAGACTTAGAGGAAACCCACTACCACTTTTTTGTTTTGCCATCCTATCTCCATTCCATTTTCGGAGAGCTCTAATTCTTAGGACTTCTTTTTGACTTCAAAACAAAGTTTGCCTCTTCCAATGTCTCCCTATTGCTTCCAGTTCTTCTTTTTAGGATGAAAATACATGAGTATTCTTCTTGCATATAATAACCTTTAGATATAGTCATTTTCCATTTGAACATCTCTTTCTCCAAGTTTACATTCTGGTTCTCCTCTACTTATTCTTTATTTTAATGTTATCTTCCCTTTGGAACTATCTACAGTATTTCCAGTATCCATCTTATTTGTATATATATATATATATATATATATATATATATATATATATATATATATATATATATTGTTTATATGATGTCTCCATTAGACTGTAAGCTCTTTGAGGCAAAGAACAAAGAACATTTTCTCCTTTGTTTCCCTCATAATTAGTATAGTGAGGGGAAATATTAAAGTACTCTTAACTAGATTCATCAATGTCCTGCCTAAAAATATGCTTCCCAGAATTAAACAATATTTAAAATGTAGTCTGATCATTGTAGAGTAGAATGTACATCTGTGGCCTGCTTGGAAATGTTTTCAAAAAGGAGGATGCATGACCCACTTTTAAGTTTAATCTTCACTATCATCATTTTCTTCATTACTTTTTATAATCTAGATTATGGGCAGGAAACCTCAGGTGGTATAAAGTCCTTGGAATCATTTGGTCTGGCATTATCAAAGCAACCACAGGCAGGACTCGAAATTCAAAAAATCTAGGAGTATTTTAGGGCTAGGATTTTTAAGTTGATAATTTTGTTTGGCTGAGAATTATATTAAAAATATCCAAATGGACCTAATAGACAGAAAAATAATTTCTGATCTAAATGAGCAACAAAATAATAACTCAAGTCCTAATTTATATCATTTGCTGATTTCCATGCTGTAAATGCTTATGGTGAACATTTAAAAATGGTTCAAGATTTGAAACTAGCTCCATATGCACTCAAACCACTAGCAAGTCTTTCATCTACTTTATTCCCATGAGTTTTGATACTCTTATCACAGCCCAATATTACATTAGCTTTTTTAGTTTTCTTATCATTTATTTTTCTCAGAAGAGATCAAGATTCCTTTTCTGACAGATCATTGTCTAATCGTCTCTCTCCGATTTCAAGCTTCAAAATTAGATTACAGGATAATAGGTGGCATAGTGGTTAATGTGCCAGTTTTAGAGTCAAGAAGAACTGAATTCAAATTCTATGTAACTTTGCAACCTTAGGCTGGTTACTTAACCCTGATTACCTCAGTTTTCTCATCTGTAAAAGGAGATAAAAAAGGAAATGGCAAGGCATGCCAGTATCTTTGCCAAGACAATTTCAAATGAAATTATGTGGAATCAGACATTTGAAAAGATTGAATTAAATCAACAAAAGTAGATTACTTGACCCCAAATTTAAGGTTTACATTTATAATTTCACCTCACTCAGTTTAACATAATAGTCCTCCAGTAATTTAATTTTTCCTGCCAGTTTTATACTTTTTTGCAGGTTTGATTATCCTACTCTCTACCTTTACTTAAGTCATTGATTAAATTTAAAATAGCACAGTTGAAAAACTGGGGCTAATACGTCTAAATCCCTACTTTTTAAAATAAGGCCATTCAACAAATACAGAATCCAACTAATTTGCTATCATATACGTCACATGTATCCATATTTTCTACCAAAAACCCCCATTAATTTTGTAAAAACACTAATAAAATGAATTTAGCTAAAGGGTCAAAAAAGGAATTAGATTAATCTGACATGGCCAGACTTTGCTGAAGTCCTTTGTGAACATACTTTTATTTTATAGATGTTCACTGACAATCTAGTTGATAATATAGATTTTTTCAATAATTCAAGTCAAGCTAACTGTTTATAGTTCCATTTTTGAAAACTGTAATAAGGTTTAAATTTCTCCAGCCTTGCAGTATTTCTCCTCTTCTCCACACTTTCTAATACTACATTTATGGCTTCAAAATCATATCTACCAGATCCTTTCACAGGCCAAAATGTAATTCACTTTTTCAGAACTGGAACTGAAACTCAGGACACCTGATTCAATAGCCATTACATGAAAAACTAGTGACATCATGGAACCACAGAGTCACAGAAGCTCAAAGGTGGATTGAGTGGTGAAGATCATGGTGTCCAAACTGAATAAAAAATCCCTTCTACCACATACCTGATAAGTGGGCATCCTGGCTTTACTTAAACACTCCCTAATAATGAGACATCCATTATCTGCTGAACAACCTTTTAGGTTGTTCTGGCTATTAGGAAGTATTAGATTATATAAAGATTTTTATTCTTGTATTGTTGTAATTTCCACCCATTCATTGTTTATTTTTAAAATCTTCAGAGGCCAGAAGAAAAATAAGACATTATAATTATTTATTCAAGTGAATGTTCTTCATGTGCTTGGAATCAGCTATATGGCTCCCCATAAATTATTTGTGACTAAACAGGCACATTTCTTCATTGAATAATTTGTGACCACTATGAATAAATAAGGGTTTATTAAAAGTGGAATTCAATATTCTTATGCCTTAACTCCACATGTATTCTTTGATCCAATGACACTGAAGTACTTCATGTTCTTCAAATACAATTCATCATTCCTGTTCCCCAAAATTTTTACTGATTGTCACATATGTCTGGAGACTCCTTTGGTATCCCTGGTTTCCTTCAAGACCCAGCTAAAATTTCAACTTGTATAGGAAGGAAGCATTTCCAATCCTCTTCAATACTAGGGTTTTTCCTCTAGTGATCATTTGCAATTTCTCTTGTAAATTATTTATATAGAATTATTTTGCAGTTCACAATTATTCCATAAGTTTCTTGAAAACAGGAACTGTATTTTATCTTTCTTTGTATAATTAACACTTAGATTAGTTGCTGAATCATAAAAGGTAATAAATAAGTATTTTTTGACTAAGTAGAGTCTATCTAGTTTTATCCAGAAAACCTCTTTTGGCAAAATCTCTAATAATACCACTTTAGGAAGAGTTAGAAAAATATAGGATGTACTATTAATGGTTTTGTGAATCTGTAATTGATAGAGTATGGGAAGCTAAGGTGTGATATTTATGGAATCTACATCAATCTTGAAGACAGATATGACAGGGAAACCTTGGTTTCTAAGTGGGAGAATTCATCATATCTAGCTCAGAGCTAGATTGAATATATGCATATCATGTCATCTTCAAGTTTCTCTGTTCCTGGACTCTGGTAATCTTGACCTCATTGAACCCAGACCCCAACCAATACTTCCCAAACATGTTGCAGCTCTACTATTCTATTATCCTTCATCATCTCCTCCAAACCATTCTACCCTTTCAACTCTAACTCTTAGAATAGTAATCAAATCAACACTACTATTGCTAGAAAGGATAAATCAATCCTCATTTCTATGACTTCAATCCCTCTCTCCATGACATAGATCTATCTATCTATCTATCTATCTATCTATCTATCTATCTATCTATCTATCTATCTATCTATCCTTGTGACATCCCTCTTACACTCATACAATTGCACACACAGAAGCATACACACTCACATCATTTTCATCATCATCTTCCCCTATTCAAATGGGAAGATCCTTGAGGGCAGGGAATACTGTTCTTGTTTGAATTTAAAATCCATAGAATTTATCAATGTTAACCCATAATAAGGACTGAATATGTTATTTTTCATTCAGTTATAAAATCATGCAACAGTCTAAAATACCCCAACCTTTGTCCTGTGATGTTATGCTTTTTAAAAAAAATCCATTGAGAATTATTCAATCCAAGAAAGAATTTGTACACATAAAACTATAAAGGGACAGTATTAAAGGATGATGGAACGTGAGTAGAAAACTATTTTTACTGAAAGAACAATGAAACAAATTTATTAAAAATCCTTAACTTAGGTTCAGAAATAAGAATTTTGGAAAACACAGCTAGATAGTAGTCTTCCACTTTCATCCCACTTCTCACCCCCTCCCCCATGGAAGATTCTGACTAGAAAATTCAAAATTAGTCAATTGTGTGATACAATAGTAAAACAAGTAATCAAGTAAAACCTAAAGTGATCTTATGATGTTTCAAGAGGAGTTTATTATCCAGAACCTAGGCAATAACTATTCCATATTTTGCCTGAATCAGATGACAACTAGAATATTGCATTATGATATAGTACCCAAATTTTAAGAAAGGTATTACCAAGCTTAAATGTGTTTAGAAAAAAACAGGTGATTCGATTCAATCCAATGCACCATATGCTTAGACTCAAAACTGTTATAGGAGGCTTGTGTTAAAAACCAGATATGTTTAGTTTAAAGAAGACTTTTGAGGGGAACATAGCTCTCTCTTCAAAGATTTGATTGACTTTAACATAGTGACTATATTATATTCTAAGTGACCTCAGAAGACAGAACTAGGGATGAGATGTTGAAATAAAAAAGAGGAAAACTCAGCTTGATGTTTTTCCTCAGATATAGATTGAAAAAAATGGTTTCTGAGTCTCCTTCCAACTCTGCCATTTGGGGGCTTTATATATCTATTTTTTCGAAGTCTTCTCGGGCTGATGACTGGTAAAACTTGATTTTCTATCTAGCCCCTGTCACTATGAAAAGATGCCACAATTTTATCTAATGCCAAGGATACTATTCCCTTCTTCCTTTAACCAAAATTTTGTCATCCTTCCACCTTTCTGATTATTCCTTTCAAAGGAATAATTTTGCATTTTCCATTTCTATCTTCATATACCTTTTTTATGAATCTCTCTCTCTCTCTATATATAATATATTATATATGTTATATAAATATATACAATATATATATAAACTTTCATTTAACTTTTAAATATTTTTTCATGAAGACCTAAATTTCATAAAGCACTTTCTACATTTCAAAATGCATTTTCCTTTTATTTGACAATGTAAGACCTTTCCCTTTCCTTTTATTTCTTCTTCAAAAAAATCTTATCCTCCTATAATATTTACTCCCAAAAGCCTTAATTATACAAGCTGAGTTCCAATATTCTCAGTTTAGAATTTTATTTTTTTTTTTCCTAAACCAGGTCTGCACCTTATGGGGGCTAGCAAATTTATATAGTTTACATGATTATTTAAGAAAAGGTCAGAGGACTAAAATTCTGGCATAATATTCCCCTTTTAGCTGTATATTAAAGATCTCCCTCCAATTAATTTATTTTTAGAAAGTACAATTCATCAGTTGGACCAAGTAAAACTGCATCCTTTCTATAACCTGACCCTCAGTGGGATGATTCCATTAAAGTTGAGTTGGAAAGAAAGGAAGAAACAAAGAGAGAAGTGGAGGGAAAACTTAACAATGAATATATGTAAATAGCCTAGTCTATTTTTATAAATGTCAGTCTCTTATAAAAATCTAAAAATGTCGGCACTTGGTAGGTGATAACTTCTGACAAGTAAATTGAAGATTATTATTCAAAGAGTAAATTGGATGGTTTCTTTAAATGCCCAATCACTTAGAAACTTTTGCATCAAGTAGGTTGTGCAACTTGACTAGAAGCTAAGAGGTGTGACCTCACAGAGCAGAAAGTATATTCTGGTCTAAAATGAAGTATTATATAACTTTGTGGCTTTATCATCTTGGTATAGAGTTGAAAGGTGGCTTTATCATTTAGGTGTATCATTTAGGGAAGATGTCTTCCCTGACTTCTTACACTTCCCCTATCCACTAGTCAATAGTAATGTGAAATCTCCTTGGATATTTGGACACATCTGGTTTATTCTTGTCTGAGGACCTTCAGATTTAGGTCAAATGGTTTATTGTGTGTGTATATACATACATACATATATATATATATATATATATATATATATATATATATAGTATATATATATATATATATATATATATATATATATATAGGTCAAATGGTTTATTGTGTGTTGTATATACATACATACATACATATATATATAATATATATATACTATATATATATAGTAAATTCTAATTTATAAAATAAGTCTGAAATGGATGATGTGGAAATACAAATATTAAAATAATCCTGAAGAAAAAATGAGAAAATTCACCAAACCTCCCTACTTTGCTGTGAAATTGAGAATTGATAGCTCACTTTATCATATGATCCATCTATTACTGTAGCTTATCCTCAACTTCTCTGAGAAACTGTCAGCAAGCACCCTGAGGGATTGCATTATATAGATTACAGGATTGTATCATTTGTTATCATACCTTGTAAAATACATACAAATGTGTATCAATTTTTCACTACATAAAAGAAAAAAATGATGACAATTAGTTGTCTGTTGCAATTACAAGGTGTCATAAAATGTTTAAAAATAAAGAACCTAATTCCTATATGCATATCTTTGTAAAAAAAAGAAAAAAAATGTACTGTGAGTTATGTGAAAAAGTTAGTTATAGGCTAAACTGGATTGGTATGTTGTGATATCGGTGTATTCACTCACCTAATACTTCATTTTCTAGTTACACAAACCAGGTTGCATGAATGGGTTTTGAGGGCTGCATGTGGCCCATGGGCCCCTGGTTGGAAACACCTGGTATAGTCTAATACAATACCTGAAATATCTATATCACAGAGGTCTTGAGAGGCAATATACCTAAAATATTCAGCAAATTATATATAATTAAATATTAACTACTTTAAGGTAACTCTAGGAATTTCTGGATATTTCTTTGAAGAGTCACTGTGGAATCTAGTTCCTATACAAGACTGCTTAATGAGGGTATAAAAGTAGCTAGTCATTGAGAAACCTAGAAGGTTATTGAAGGTAGCAAGTTGAGGAAAAATGCTCACTAAATAGTCTACAAGCCCTTATCCAAAGACAATAGGAATTAGGAAATACTAACATTTCTGGAACTCCCATTGTCTGGTATCCACTGGAAATATGTGGTACATAAGACATCCTAAGGATTCCTCTGCATTTCAAAAGTGTGGATCTTCTTATATGAAAGTCTTCAGCTGAACTTGATGAGAACTAGATTCAGAAATTGAAACTGATCTAACATTTGTCCCTGAAATTTGGGATGATGAAATGAGTATGGATCCAGGGAGAGAGAGAGAGAGAGAGAGAGAGAGAGAGAGAGAGAGAGAGAGAGAGAGAGAGAGAGAGCTATGTTTACCTGGAGCTTGACAATTTTGTGATGTAGGGATTGCTCATTAGAGAGGGATAATTCACCTGTGTCCAGCTTTAAAACCCAAACTCCCTGTTCTAATTTCTAGCCTATCCAATTCAGTGATTTCTCCGTTGGGGAGAGATAAATTTAGTTCCATTTAGTGTACTGTGAGGTATTGGGCATATGAAGAATGTAACTCTCCAGGTGGGGAAAAATGAAGAAAAAGAACTAAAAGTGGTGTGGGGAGTAGAATTTCATGAACATGAAATTTATAGGCAGTATAAATTATCTAATTAGGAATAAAAGTATATATTAGAGCAAACTTCTTAAACATTTGTGTCACAGACCCTTTGGCAATCTGGTTATCCTTGTGATCCTCTTCTCAGAGTGTTTTTAAATAATAGAGGAAATGCTAAATTTCAGTAGAGCTTACAGTGAGGGCGTAATTTTCTCCCATACCAATCCATATTTGAAATTTATACATAGACTCCTTAGGATTCAAGTTTAAGAAGTCTTACTTTAGCAATTTTTTTTTCTTTCTAATTCAGCAATCAAATGTGTTCAATAAAATTTTAAAAGAAATAATCTATTCTTTGCATTGTTTAGTAACTGAATTAATAGTTACTAGAATTGAGTAATTTCTCATGAAAGCATCAGCAAAAATTGGAGCAAAATTATCTTGCAACATCATCTTGGATTGCAGAGATGTTGACAGCTGACATCCCTCAATTTACCAAAGCGGCTCACTTTAACACATATTTTCCTATCCTGTTTAGAAATCACATGCTCCATGAGAAAGATGATGTATATTTGCATCATTCCCAGAGAAACAAGGAAAAGATCATACTTTTAGGGTTAAAGAATACTTTAGAGATCATCTATTACAATTCTCTCATTTTAACGTTAGGAAAAGTGAGGATGAGATGGATTCTAATTGTTTGTCTAAAGGTACCAGGTACTATGTTATGGGCTAGGATTCAAATCCAGATCTTAGAATCACAGCCAAGGTAATAAAATTCCAGAAAAATTCAATAATTTTCACAGGGTTACTTGACCAGAAATTACCTGATGTGATATTCAAAACCATATTCACCTAAATTATTTTCATTTTATTAGTCCCATTGTACCTCTCACTTCATCCCCTCGCTGTGGTATTACAGCAATATAGCAATAGTTCACATTTCCAGGCCCCTTCTGACAAATCACTTCCCTCATCTTGGTTTTCTGTGCACATATACAAGACTATAATATATATTTAAGAAGTATATACATACAAACACATTTCCATACATAAACTTTCTGAACCTTTGAATCATGGCTATAATGAAAAAAAAGTACTTTGTAAATAAGTGTCCTAGGGATGTGAACTTTTGCTATTGTTCTGTGAAAATTAATAAAAGAATAAATACACTCATACACAATTAATAAAAGAATAAATACACTCTTATACACCGATACATACAAACCTCAACCCCCATAGCCAGATGTTATAGCCATTACTAGTTCAATAAGGAATCTGTCTCAGAAATGTCACTCAGGAAAGTGACTATCCTAGTAGAATAATTGGTAAATGTCAGAATTTTTATGACCAGAGAAGGAAGACTGAAACTCAGAAAATCGAGTTATGTCCCTATTCTCACAGCTCATCAGTGATAGGGCTAGAATTGGATCCCTGCTTCTCTGGATAAGTGCTTCTTTTTTACAATACAATAATCATTGGAATTAATTCTGTAGCATATTCAATTCACAAACAAGGGTGGGACACTTGGATTCTTAGGAAATCCAATCAAGGCTTTTTAAATATTATTTTATAGAAGGGATCTCTTACATCCTGACTTCTAATCTTAAGAATTAAAACCCAAGAATTTATGGACAATATCTAACTACCTACATACCTATATGAATACTTATGTCTGTCTGTTTATCTACCTATCTATCTGTCTGTCTATGTATCTATCAATCATTTATTTCTATCATCATCTTTTTCTTTATCTATCATCTATCAATCATTTATTTATATCATTATCTATTTCTTTATCTATCATCTATCTTCTATCATTATCCATCTATTTATGTATGTATTTATCTATCATTTATCTGTTTCTAAAGTATGCAGGAAAGAGATTTTCCTATATGAAATTCTATCTAAAGACCATTATTCTGTAAAAAAAATCCAACTTTGTCTCCTGATTTCCTTCAAATTTCAAATCTATTCTCACCTTCAAGATGTCTTTCTCAATGTTCTTTCAACTCTCTCCCATGTATATTCTCTATTGCTTGGTCTTTTATTCTTGTTTACATGTTATCTCCCCCCTTTGTATTGTGAATTCCTTGACAGTAAGGACTTTTTTTCCTCTTTTTTCAGCTCTTAGATCAGTGCCTGGAAAATACAAAGTGTTTGTTTATTGACTAGGTCTGTTTGAGAAGTAACACAATGTAGAGAGCATTGATATTGGAATCAGGAAGACTCAAATTCAAAAACTTAATGGATTTAAAAACAATACCTCTGTGACCCAAGCAATAGCTTAATTTGTGGTCTGTCTCAGTTTCCTCAATATTAAAATTGTGATAATAATTGTACTATTTCCCAGTTTTTGTGAGGATCAAATGACTAAATATTTTAAAAATGTTTAACACAATGATGACTATCACATATTAAGTATCATATAATAATTAATAATAATATGATGATCATAATTATAATTACAATAATAATTATTATTACCGACTGATCCTGATATTAATGACCATATCTTTGGTTTAATCACTGTAAGTTCTATGTCCACAAATAAGTTGTCTAAGGAAAATGAACTATTAAAATGTCATCCCATAGAGACCAAGAGAAATGGAATGAACATTTACATAGCTCCTACACTTAGGACCAGGCTCTGTGCTAAGTATTTTTTATAAGTAACATTTCATTTCTCCTTTAGAAACAAGTTGGCAGGGACGTGCTGTCATTGTTTCCATTTTACAGTTGAAGAAACTGAGACAAATAGAAGTTAAGTTTATGTTCCAGGGTAACTAGTAAGTATTGAGGTTAGAGTTGAACTCAAGTCCATGACTCTGTTGCTTCTAATCAAGACAATAACCTTACTAGGTATGATTAAGATTATGACTATTATTATAATTATTAATGGCAACAGCAGCAGTAGTAATAGCAATAGCAGTAGTAGCAATATAATAACAGCAGCTGACAGTAACAAGCAGTAGTAGTGGTAGTAGTTGTGGATCTGGTGTTAGTAGCTAAAATTTATTTAGCATTATAAACTTGATCAATACTTATTTGTATATCAACTAGATATACAATGTTATGATGGATTGTGGCTGAAATAATCTTAGATTTGTTTGATAAAAATTTGCAAGTAAAAAAGTATCCTAATAGAAGATATGCTTGATAAGCTTCTAAAATGACATTTCTCCCTGCTTTCTGTTTAATTTAATTCTAAAGAGATGACTAAAAAGAGAGCATTGAAGTCTCTTAATATTTATATTTCCCTCTACTTCTCTCCTCTTCTTTTTTTCTTTTTTAAGAAAATTTTATTTTTGTCTAAGTTTGTTAATATCAAAAGCAGTATATGCACACCTTGGGAGAAAAGAAAATTTAAAAAAACCTGATTAAAATTTGAAGGTCCTGGGTTTTAATACCTGTGCCAAAACCTACAGATTGTATAACATTGTTTGTCTCTCTTTTTTCACCTCTACAAAGTGAAAGGTTTGAACTAAATCATCTCTAAGAAATCTTTCAGCATTTCATATTCTATACTCCTCTTTTTCAGGCAACCACCAAGAATACAGATAATTTGTAACTTTTATTCAGCTCACTCCAATGTGCATAGTTTAGAAAATCAGATGTGTATTTGATAATTGACTCGTTAAAGCTCTTTAAATGTGAAATTAATTAGGCAAGCCCCATAGATTCTACCAAACACATAAAGAAATATGGAATGCTGCATAATACAATTACAAAGAAGTGAGAAAGAATGAAGAATCTTATTTAACTTTCTAACTGTGAATTACTGGAAAGAAAATATTTGCTGTTATTTTCAAAATCTGTTATAAACACAAGCAATAATGCCATCACTGTTGCAATTTATTAAGAGTCCTTCATCAATAGTTTCAAATTTACATCAAAAATATGGAAAAAACAAAACAAAAATCTCTGTAAAACATTATAAAAGTTGAATGCTACCAAATAACCACAAAGAATTTTTTTTCAAAGATCATGTAATTTTTCCCCTTCTCTCTATTCACTATTTCTCTCTTGATAATCCCATCAACTCCCATGGGTTCAATTAACCATTCTATGGAGAATATTCTACAGTCCACTCATCCTGCCATAAGTTTTGACTTGAACTCTGTCTCACATCATCAAATTCTTGGTGGGTTTTTCTGCTGTATATCCCCTAGGCATTGTGACATCCACTTACCCAACATTAGTTACCTCTAAATAGGCTTCTCTTGCAAAATTTTCTGTTTTCTTCTAGTCACTAAAATTCTTAATCCTAGCATTATCTTTACATCCACCCCCAACATCTCTCATATCAGTAGTGAATCTGGTGCCAAGTCTTGTCAATTCTGGTCAATTTGACAATATCTTCTTATACTCCTCTCTTGCTTTCTACTCCAATGGTTACAACCCTTGTGACCATTCATTATCTCTAGTCTTCTAATCACCCCTTCCTTCCTAGTTACTCCCTTATTCAGTTCATCTTCTACACAGTTACCAAATTAATTTTCCAAAAGCAAAGATCTAACAAAAGCCCTATTCTGTTTATGCTTTTATTTGTTCTGTGATTTCTGGTTTCTTCTGTGTTAAAATTTATATTGCTTAGCCTGGAATTAAAGGCCTTCTGTCTCGTTTCCCTTTTTTTAATTGTCGTGACTCACTTATATGAAGTCCTTAAAGATTTTGAAAAGTTTATTTCACTTTGCACTCCTTATTCTGCATATTTGCAAATTCAGTATGCCGTGTTCCTCATCTTCCAGAAAAGCACCTTCTTCCTATCTCTCTGAAAATTCTCAACTTCCTTCAAATCTCAATTTATATGCCACTCGCTGTAGGAAGTGTTTCCTGATCTCACCCACTCCCATCCCTAGTTTTAAGTGTTTTTTCTCTCTAATTTTCTCAGATCATCTTATTCTTAAATTTCAGTGCAGAGCCTGTGACCCCAGTAGGATGTAAGGTCCTTGAGAATAGAAACATTTTTCCTCTCATTTTCATATCCACAACTCACAATAAAATGTAAACTAAAAGGGGACATAAATTAGGCATTGAAAAATGCTTAATGAATTCAATTCAATCCAACTGAGCTTTACAACATTTTGTGGTAAACTGGGTCAATATGAATATTCCCAAATTACACGATTCAGAGAAGTTTCATTTCCCAAGTAAAAGCAGTTAAAGTGTTGAATATCTGGGTCTATTACCAGATCTCTTGTCTATAAGTCCAGTGCTCTTTCTCTTGTTTCTGGATAGTCTAACAGAATACCTTGATTATTCTATTAGCTTCACATGAGATTCTCAAAAGCACTTAGAGAAGTACATTTCCAATCTTTTCAGGAATGCATGACTGTTATTGTGACCTGAGTTCTTTATACTGTATGGTTCATATGGAATTTCTGCAATGGAATTGAAATGGAAATGGAATTTATGGGGCATGCATAACTAATTCAACTCTAAAACATTTAATTAGTCATTTATCTAATAAACATCTGAATTCATAACAGTGCACATCAGAATGAGTTAAATAAAAGTTGCTAATTGCCTATATTAATAACACATGATTGAAACCTCATTGAAGTAATACAAATGCAAAATCATTTCATTGCAATCCTAAGAGAGAATAGCAATTAAAAAAAGGTTATATTTGCCAAAAGAAGGCAATCCCACAATGAAAAGAACATTATTATTGCAGTTACAAAACTTAGAGAATTTCTAGGTCTGAGACTTATCATCAATGTGACTTTGAATGGCTCACTTATCTTCCCTGACATTGTTTTCTATATAGGTTCAATGATGGAATTAGACTAATTATTTGTCTTCCTAACTGTGTCTTCCAATTCTATATTTTTATGCTGTTAAGCTACCAGGTTACCATTGGGACAATCTTAATATTTCAATTTCCCTTGAGAGGAACCCTTTTATTTTGATTAGAGAGTTGATTTTAGAAAGATCTGTGCTCAGGTGGTAGGTGGTACAGTGGATAGACCACCGACTCTGGAATCAGGAAGACCTGACTTCAAATCCAGCCTGAGACACTTCAAAATTTCCCAGCTGTGTGACTTTGGGCAAATCACTTAATCCATCAATACAAAAAAAAAAAAAGACGATTTGTGTGCAAGTCCTACCATGTAATGCAATGGTTATCAAGGACCTACAGCGGGCTAAACAGTTTAACCATTTTCAAAATATTACTAAGACCTTTAGATGTTTGTCCTTCATTCTCAAGAAAGATCACTATATTAGGGAGGCAATACCATGACAGGCACATTAATTGGATTCGAGTGAGGGGTTGACTAAGACATTTTAATTTTTAAATGGCAAATTGATATAACACAATAAATAAAAACTCTTGGAGGTTCTTAATAGATTTTTGAAGAAAATGATGAAATGATGAGCTCAATGATCTTAGAAAAATATGGAATGGCAAATTTGTGAAAGACAATGAAGGACAAGAAATAATGAAGAGCAAATTAAGTACAATCAAGAGAACACTGTATATAATAATAGCAATGTTGTTTTTAAGAATAAATTTGAATAATAGATGATTTTGACACTTATAAATACCCAAATTAACTCTAAAGGACACATAAAGAAAGACCATCTACATCCAAAAAATAATTGATACAGAAATAATTGTCATAAAGAAATATAATATGAAAACATAGAAAAAAAGTACACACAATGATGGAATTAGACTAGGTAGGTGTCTTCCTAGTGTCTTCTAGTCACTAAAATTCTTAATCCTAGTGTTATCTTTACATTTTCACCCCAACATCTCACATATCAATAGTGAATCTGGCACCAAGTTTTGTCAATTAAATATCAGAAGTTGGATTTGAACTCAGGTCCTCCTGACTCCAGGAGCAGTGCTCTATCCACTGTACCACCTAGTTACCCCTGCTAGTTATCTTCTTAATGAGGGTGACAAGATTTTGAATTAGAGCACATATATACAATTTGCCTTGTGTGACTGAATCAGAAAGTCATTTTAAGGTTCATTCAGAGTTGTGCTAGTGAATTTTTAATTTCTTTGTGTCAGAGATGTATAATTGATTCACTTTTAAGCTTAATATGCATATTTAACATTGTCTCAATTACATTTTTAGAAAGATTTTATTTATTTTGAGCTTTATAATTCCCCCCCTTCTTGCTTCCCTCCCCCCCACACCCCACAGAAGGCATTCTATTAGTCATTACATGCGTGTTATACATTGATCTCAGTTGAATGTGATGAGAGAAAAATCATATCCTTAAGGAAAAAAATAAAGTATAAGAGATAGCAAAATTGCATAATAAGATAAGGGGTTTTATTCCGCTAAATTGAAGGTCTTTGGACTTTGTTCAAACTCCACAATTCTTTCTTTGAATACAGATGGTATTCTCCATTGCAGATAGCCTAAAATTGTCCCTGGTTGTTGTACTGATAGAATAACCAAGTCCATTAAGGTTGATCATCATCCCCATGTTGCAGGTAGGATGCACAGTGTTTTTCTAGTTCTGATTATCTTGCTCAGCACCAGTTTCATGCAAATCCTTTCAGGCTTCCATGAATTCCCTTCCCTCCACTTTCTAATAGAACAATAGTATTACATGCATGACATATATATATACATATATATATATATATATATATATAAATATATACACACACATATAAGTATATATGTATAAATACGTATATATACATATATATATATATATATATATATATATATATATATATATATATCACAGTTTGTTAAGCCATTCCCTAATTGAAGGACATTCACTTAATTTCCAATTCTTTGCCACCAAAAACAGGGCTGATATGAACATTTTAGTACAGATGATGTTTTTACCATTTTTCATAATCTCTTGAGGGTATAGACCCAGTAGTAGTATTGCTGAATCAAAGGGTATGCTCATTTTTGTTGATTTGGGGGCATAATTCCAAATTGCTCTCCAGAATGGTTGGATGAGTTCACAGCTTCACCTACAAAGTAATAGTGAGCCAGATTTCACACATCCCTTCAAACATTAATCATTATCCTTTCTTGTCATATTAGCTAGTCTTAGAGGTGTGAGGTAGTATCTCAGAGATGCTTTAATTTGATTTCTCTAATGAGTAATGCATTAGAGCAATTTTTCATATAACTATGGATTGCTTTGATTTCTTCAGCTGTAAATTCCATTTGCATATTCTTTGATCATTTATCAATTGGGGGATGGCTTGAGTTCTTTTTGAAAATTTGACTCAGTTCTCTGTATATATGACAAATGAGCCCTTTGTCAGAAATACTAGTTGTAAAACTTGTTTCACAATTTACTATATTTCTTTGGTTCTTCATTACAGTGGTTTTGTGTGTGCAAAAGCTTTTTAATTAAATGTAATAAAAATTATCTAGTTTGTTTTTAATGGTGTTCTCCATCTCTTCATTGGTCATAAACTGCTTCCCTTTCCATAGGACTGACAGGTAAACTACTCCTTGATCTTCCAGTTTGCTTATAATATTGTTGTTTATGTCTAAATCCTCTATCAATTTTGATCTTATCTTGGTATAGGGTGTGAGGTGTTGATCTAATCTAAGTTTCTTCCATACTAACTTCTAATTTTTCCAACAGTTTTTATCAAAGAGAGAGGTTTTATCCCAAAAGCAAGACTCTTTGTGTTTATCAAACAACAGATGATTATAATCATTTCCTGCTATTGTGCCTAGTCTATACCACTGATCCAACACTCTTTCTTATCCAATACCAGACAGTTTTGATGTCTTATGGTTTATAATATAATTTTAGTTCTGGTAAGACTAAGCCATCTTCTTTTGCACTTTTTTTTTTCATTGAATCCCTGGAAATTCTTGACTTTTTGTTTCTCCATATGAATTTACTTACAACTTTGGCCAAAGACTCCTCAGTTAAAGTTGGATCTTACACCCACCACTCATCAAATTCTCTAAAGCTGAGGCTGGCCCTCAAGCTTCCTAGAGCTGCTATCTCCAAACTGATCCTCTGATCTTGTCTCCTATTTAACCCACCATCCCCTTAGACAGACCTTCTTGGTGGGTATTCTCTTTTTTTTTGTTTTTTTCAGGGCAAATGGGGTTAAGTGGCTTGCCCAAGGCCACACAGCTAGGTAATTATTAAGTGTCTGAGACTGGATTTGAACCCAGGGACTCTGGACTCCAGGGCCGGTGCTTTATCCACTGGGCCACCTAGCTGCCCCATCCCATAGGTGTTCTCTTAACTTCTCCTTCTGTTTTTTTTTTTATTCAATTTCTGTGCAGAGGATTCTTTAATGTTAACACAATACCTGGCTTCTTTCCTCCATCTTGGCCAGAAGATCCATTACTTTCTTAAGTCTAAGAATCAACAGAACAATAAACAATTTCCTTATTTTTATCATTTCCCTATTTCTGAGTGTAAATCCTCATCTTGAAAATTTAGCAGTCACTTCTCAAAAGCCCAGAAGCATTGTTTTCAATATATCCCTGGCTCCAAGATCCATCTGGGGAAGCTGTCACTATTAAAATGTGAAAATTTGGCAAATGAAACAAAGTTGGATTAATTTTCAACTTATTAGCATTCACAGAAATGCTGAATTTAAACCTCTGCCTGAAAACTGATCTTATCACCTGCCTCAGTATTCAGAGGGATTGATGATCTTATTAGGATAGAAACTCCCTCCTTTAAAATAGACACCCCCCATCTTATACATTACCCTTAGTTCCTTAGATCTTATGGAGATTAAACTACATTTCCATATTCATTAGTAAGTGTCAGAACAAAGATTTTATTCTGTTTTATTGGGTCCAAGTCTAAAAACCATAGCTACAGTGAATACTGCCCCTCCAAATAATATGACATATACCTAGCATAGATTTTTTTAATGATTGTTCTCCTACCAACTTAGACCCAGCAATCAAAATTAAATAAATCTAAAAGGTTTTTATGGATGAATTAACTAAATTTTTGACCAACTGTATCAGAATAATTTTTGTTAAGCTTTGCCCCTTGACAGATCTATCATTTACAAATCTTCCCTATTCAGATCCTCCATTGATTACATACTGTCTGACATTCAAATTTATAAAATTTCAAACCCTTTTCTTCATTCCTGAATTCTGTAATGACCACCATTTTTCTCAATAGGAGGGTACCCAAGCTCACACATGTCTTGTGTTTTCCTTATGAGCACATTCTTGTATTTTTTTATGATTCAAATAGTAATTTACAATGACTTCAGAAAGATTCTTTACATAGCATATTAATACATATTATCCATGTAATCCAATCCCAGATATCTTTAAGTGTCTGTGAATTAAAAAATATTTCACTATCCAGTGGTAGATTATTTTTTTAAATCCCTGCCTTTATGTAGTTTACATTTTGCTGTGGGAAGGGGGGAGGACCTTCAAGATTTATCAAGATAAGTATTTATATTATGCTTTGAAAGAACAGAAAGAAATAATAACTAGGAAAATCTGGGAAGACTTCCATTAGACGTATATATGAGTTTAGACTAAAAATGAGTTACCTTCAAAAGTAAATGACAGGGGGTGGCTAGGTGGCCCAGTGAATAAAGCACCGGCCCTGGATTCAGGAGTACCTGGGTTCAAATCTGGTCTCAGACACTTAATAATTACCTAGCTGTGTGTCCTTGGGCAAGCCACTTAACCCCATTTGCCTTGCAAAAAAAATCCTAAAAAAAAATAGATTAAATGACAGAAAAACCAAGTTAGAATTGCTCTCTCTCTCTCTCTCTCTCTCTCTCTCTCTCTCTTTCTCTCTCTCACTTATAAACATGATTAAAAAATGTGAGTAAAATGGTAAGAAAAAAAATACATGGGTGTGAAACAAGTCCAATGACCCATTCAATGATTAGTCGTTAATAGAAATACATTCATCTAAATGGAAGTTTCTAATGAAGTGACCTATGTAACTATCATTGTTCCTTTTCTGGTCAATAACTATTAATGACTTGAATGAATCCTGGAATAATATGTTTGCTAAATTGCAAGATACCATGGTATATTGAGGGATGGCTGCCACATTGAATGACAGAGTCTGAATTCACAAAATCTTCAGAGACAACAACAACAATGGACTAAAATATAGAGGAGTGTAGAAATTCAAGTGCCATATTTGTTTCTTTTTTAAAAATGTCACAAATACAGAAAGGAGCAAGCATGGATAGACTAAGTTTCCTGTGAAAATCTTGATCAATTTATTTCAACATATACAGCAATGTATTATGGAAACTTCAAAAACTAATGCTATCCATGCCCTCAGGAAGAAAGAAGCTCAACCCCTATACCTAAAATCTGTATTCTTACTTCCTTTATCATATGATTTTTTTCTCTTTTTACTTTGAATATTTTAAATCTTTTTAAAATCTTTTAATCTTTTAAATATTTCTCCTTATACAGTATTTTAATCACTAGATGACTTCAAAATTTATGTATATAACCATAAATATGTACTATTTTTAAAGGAATAATTAATATGACATGTTAGAAGAGGAAATCAGTGACAAAATGCCTAAATGTAAAGCCTCAAAGGGATCTATAAATTTGTTTCAAATTCAAAAATCTATCGGAAGAACTCAAAAAGGATTTTAAAAACCAAAGAAGAAAGATGGTGAAAAGAAATTCCATATAGTAGAATTATGAAAAAAATGACTGAAGAAAGTAATAGATTTAAAATTAAAGTTGGTCAAACAGAAAAAGTAATCAACTTCCCTAAAAGTATAAATGACCAAAAATAAATGGAATTAACTCATTAGAAAGTAAAATTAAACAACTGGAAAAGGAAACACAAAAACTAGCTCAAAAAGATAAAAACTTAAAAATTAGAATTAAGCTAAATGGAAACTATTGACACTATGAGCCTCCAATATTCTATTAAAAAGGCTGACAAAAATAGAAGAAAATGTATAGTACTTCTTGGAGAAAATGACCAACCTGGAACATAGATCCAGTAGAGATGATTTTATGATTTATTGGTCTATCTGAAAAGCACAAAAAGGAAAACCCTAAACAATATCATGCAGGGAAATTATCATGGAAAACTGC